>NC_136273.1:63148289-63208289 GCF_964187855.1 Myxine glutinosa | reverse complement strand
AACAATGTGCACTGGACAGGTGAGTGAAAGGTAGAGCTATTTGGCCACAGTACCAGAAGACATGTTTGGCGAAAACCAAAGACAGCATTTGACCACAAGAACCTGATACCAACTGTAAAGCATGGTGGTGGAAATATTATGGTTTGGGGCAGCTTTGCTGCATCAGGGCCTGGGAAGCTCACCATCATAGAATCCACTATGAATTCTTCATTGTACCAGAGGGTGCTTGAGGATAATGTGAGGCCATCTGTCGTTAAGTTGAAGCTCAACCGAAGGTGGACCTTGCAACATGACAATGACCCTAAATATACCAGTAAATCCACCAAGGAATGGCTGAAAAGAAAGAAATGGAGGGTTCTGGAATGGCCAAGTCAAAGCCCGGATCTAAATCCCATCGAGATGTTGTGGGGGGATTTGAAACGAGCTGTGCATGCAATAAACCCCTCAAACATCGCACAGCTGAAAGAATTCTGCATGGAGGAGTGGGCAAAAATTTCTCCCAGTGGATGTCAGAGACTGGTAGACAGTTATAAGAAACGCCAACTTGAGGTTGTTTCTGCCAAAGGGGGCAATACCACCTATTCGAGCCAAGGGTGAACTTACTTTTTCCACATGCGAAATTTGCATTTATATTTATTTAAATTATACAATGGACTACAAAATGTAAATGTTTCATGATTTTTGTTATATTATATCACCTTTATCTGTCAATATTGTTGAAATGAAGATCAAATAGTTGTATGTTGAAATATGTTGAAAAAGTCAAAACTTTACATGGGGTGTACTTACTTTTTCACATGACTAATGTATATTAGTTTATATATGACTAAAAGGAAGAACACATTGGTTTAATTATTACGTACGTATTTACAGCACAGGAGGAAAAACACAGAGCAATCCTAATACAGTCTTATACTTAATACCCCAGGACAAACGGGCCCGTCTCACTCACACTCACACGGGGATTGCAGATTGGCAGGATGATGTTCACCAGCGCCGCGGTGGTCATCCAGGATCGGCCCGTCTCACTCTCCATGGGCCCCGGCACATTCCGCGAAGATGAAGGTAGGCGAAGGCAGGGACTCGTATCATGTCGCTCGAACAAAGCGGGTAATCTCAGGGCGAACGGTAGAGGGCGGACTTTGCACGGCTGGCGGTTACTCAGCCGCATTCACTTGCTTTGGCCGAACCACGTGAGTTATCAACGCCCTGTCTGCGCCCACGTATTCCACGTTACAAAGTTCATACAGTGCGAAGGATCCTTTCCAATCGCGTCTGCTTAGAATCCTCTCTATAAACTCCGCACCAACTCAGCGCACTTACCTCGATAACTCTCAAGTCCTTCCCTCCGCGAGTCCTTTACAACGCGCTTATCCTCTGCAAGTCCTTCTGCCACTGCCTTGTGCACGCGAGTCCTTTCGAGGGCTTTTCGCATCGGGCTATATATGCCACGCCATTCGAACCCTCTGGAACTCACCAAACGCTATTCACCACGCCCTCTCACGCCATGCCGCTCGAGCTCTGATTGGCTGGTTCATTCTTACCATCCCCACTGTTGCCGCGCCGAGCTCAACCCTCCTTCACCTTTCGAGGCCCTGCCTCGTGTTAACTTGACTAGTGGACAGCCAAATGGGACGTGGGATGGATTGCGCCCATAGAGGTAGAATGGAGGTGTACGCAAAATGAATGGAGAGCCTATTCTCCTGTCTTTACACAACGCAGGTACTAAGAGGGGAAATGGCCGATTCTTAGCCATACTAAGACATAACTATACTACAAATGGGCCTATTTGTTGCTCGTGTGACTAACTATGGGGGGAAAACCTTTAACATTTATTGACTTCAATGTGCCAATCTCAAAACTGCAGCAATATGTATATATATATATATATATATATATATATATATATATATATGTTGGAACCTATCTGTGGATCGGTCCCATCGGCCGATGGGTCTGACCCATCTGTGGATGCACGAGAAATGACAATGCAGACCCATCGGCCGATGGGTCTGCGCCATCTGCGGATGTGTTGTTCACCTTGAAGGAATGTGTATGCATCAATGGTGGATGAGTATGTTTATTTGAACCTAAAAATAAGCAATTTATGTCATAAATGTTTATAAAGCAGTCCGTGACATGTACTCATCCTGGACGACGGACGACGGACGACGTATATATATATGTATATATATTTAACCTAACCCAAATTATATTTCAGTTATTCTTTAGATCATTATACATACCTGCACCAAGTTTGAATTAGATCACTTCAGCTGTTTTCAAGTTATAGACCTATAACAGACTGACCTTTGACCTTTGCCTCCAAAATCTAATCAGTGGATCTTTACATCATTATAGATACCTTTACTAAGTTTGAATTTGATCACTTCAGCCGCGCTCAAGTTATCGACATATTACAGACTTTGACCTCTTGACCCCAAAATATAATCAGTTCATCTTTACCTCATTGTACATACCTGCACCTAGTTTGATTACGATCTCTTCAGCTGTTCCTAAGTTATCGCGGCAACGAAAACCTATCACCGACGGACAGACAGCCGGACGGACAGCCGGACTGACAACCTGAAAACATAATACTTCCGGCGACCTCGTGAACGGAGGCATAAAAAGGTGCTGCTGCTCTTTCACATGATACGATAAGTCCAGTGGAGTTTCTCAGCAGAGTGGACAGTGTTAGGACCAGGAGCCATAGCTTGAGGGTAAAGGAGATTGGAGTTAGGACAGCTTTAAAGAAGCGGTCTTTCATTCGGAGAGTGGTTAAGGCATGGAATGGTCTCCTTGGAAAGGTAGTGGCTAGTGGAGGTGTGGATAAGTTTAAATGTGAATTAGATAGGCACCTGGGTGCATTGTAAAAGATATAGGGGGGGTATAGGGATAGGTCACTGATCTACACATAATGTGAAAGTGAAAATGGATTATTTTATTTTTTTGAAATTTTGATAAAATAATTAAAAATTAAATACAGAAATATCTAATTAACCTGAGTATTCAACCACCTGAGTCAGTACTTCGTAGAAGCGCCTTTGGCAGTGATTACAGCTTCGAGTCGAGTCTTCTTGGGTATGCTTATGTCGGCTTTGTACATCTGGATTTGGGGAGTTTCTCCCATTCTTTCTTGGAGATTTGCTCAAACTCTGTGAAGTTGGAGGGGGAGCGTCGGTGAACAGCAATCTTCAAGTATTTCCACAGATTCAAAATGGGATTCAAATCTATTCTTTAGCTGTGCCACTCAAGGACTTTCACGTTATTGGTCTGAAAACATTCCAGTGTTCATTTGGCTGTTTGCTTGGGGTCATTGTCCTGGTGGAACGTAAATATTGGCTGCAGTCTAAGGTCTTTTGCAGGTTCTCCTCAAGGATTTGCCTATATTTGGCTCCATTCATTGTTCCCTCTATCCTTACAAGTTTCCCATTCTCTGCCGCTGAAAAGCATCCCCATAGCATGATGCTGCCACCACGATGCTTCACAAGTAGGGATGGTGTTAGATGGGTGATGAGCTGTTCTTGGTTTCCAACAGAAGCATCAAAGGGTTAAATTTTCATCTCATCAGACCACAGAATATTTTGCCTCATGCTCTCAGAATCTTTCACATGCCTTTTTGCAAACTCCAGTTGTGCTGTCATGTGCCTTTTCCTCAGGAGTGCCTTCCCACTGGCCACTCTCCCATAATGCCTAGATTTGTGCAGGGTTACAGAGACTGTTTGCATTCCGGCAGGTTCTTCCATCCCAACCAAGGTTCTATCAGAGTGGTCTTTGGGTTCTTGATCACTTCCCTGACGAAGGTTCTTCTTGCCCTGTTGCTCAGTTTGGTCGGACGGCGAGCTTTCAGAAGAGTCTGGGTAGTTCCATGTTCTTTCTATTTCCTAATGATGGAGCCCACTGTGCTCTTGGGAACTTTCAACACTCTAGAAATTGTTTTATACCCTTCCCCAGATCTATGCCTCCTCACAATTCTATCTTGGATTTATATAGTCAGTTCCTTGGACTTCATGGTAGAGTTTCTGCTATCGCATGCACTGTCAACTGTGGGACCTCGTACAGAAAGGTGTGTTTCTTTCAAAATAATGTACAATCAATTGGATTATCCACAGGTGGACTCCAAACAAGTTGTCGTGACATCTCAAGGATGATCAAAGGAAATTGGATGCACCTGAGCTCAATTTGGAATGTCATAGCAAAGGGGTTGAATACTTATTGAGGCAAGCCATTTCAGCTTTTCATTTTTAATTAATTTGTAAAAAAAAATCTGAAAAATACATTCCACTTTGACATTATGGGGTATTATGCGTAGATCAGTGACAAAAAACCTGAATTTAGTCAATTTTAAATTCAGGCACAACAAAATGTGCAAAGTCAAGTGTTGTGAATACCCTCTGAAGGTGTGTGTGTGTGTGTGTTTTTTATGTGTGTGTGTGTGTGTGTGTGTGTTTTTTATGTGTGTGTGTGTGTGTGTGTGTGTGTGTGTGTGTGTGTGTGTGTGTGTGTGTGTGTGTGTGTGTGTGTGTGTGTCCTTGGGTGTGGGTGTGTGTCCTTGGTTGTCATCTACACACAGGCCCCAGAAGGTGGAACATAGCCCTTCCAGGTCTCAAACCATCCACCTTTGTGTTTGACAGAGCAGACCACTTGTGTTCAAGGGACTGCAAAAGCTCGATATTTCCAGGGGCATTTCAGAATCTACCAAATGTATTTCAGGAGTTTTGCACTCTTAAGGCACATTCTAGTTAAAAATGGAATCGCTGTCATGTGGTTGTCATTCGAGATGGTTGCATGTATGACTGTCTTTCGGTGAAATACCAATATGGACAACATTGTCAAACTTTGAATAAGCAGGTGGATATATTTGAGATGTAAATACAATTGTGCATTGGTGTTTACATAATGTGAATGTAAAGTAATGTATAAACAACCAATAGGAGTTCTTGAACCGAATATTCATGGCTCGATCCCAAATCTAGTGTGAACTGTGAGTGAAGCAGTTGTCAGCACTGTGGTGTGGGCATGCTCCAAGCTGCTTGTACACACAATCTAGAAAAGATATTTTCGTGAAAGATCCATGATGCAGCACATATGGGATGGGATTTTCCACCTTCCGTGTGGGGTTGGTGCAGATTTCCGCCTTCCTTGTTGGTTTGTGCAGATTTCTACCTTCCTTGTTGGTTTGGTGCAGATCTCCACCTTCCTTGTGGGTGTGATGCAGATCTCTCCACAGCGCGAAGCCGAGCTAGGTGTGAGGCAGGAGCACCGGCCCAGAGGGGAGAACAGTATTCCATTGAGCTGCGGATGAAAGCCTTGTATGTGGTGAGGAGCTCAGGTGTGCCAAGGAAGGACATCACACGATGGAGGATGCCCAGTCAGCGACTGGCTTTGGAGGCCAGCTTGGAAATGTGGTTTTCCCAGGAAAGATCATGGCAGACAGAGAGACACAAAAGCTTGAGTGACAAAACTTCTTGAAGAGGATTGTTGAGAAAGTAGATTGGAGGGTTGTCCAGTCTGTCTTTTCGGAGAGACATAGTGAAAGTGTGAGATTTGTCAGGATTGAAAGACATGTTCCACTTGTTTGCCCAGTCTGTGATTTTGTCCAGGTCTCCAGAAAGTGAGGAGGCTGCAGACTGCCGATCTGAGGGATGGTGTATGGAGCGGCAGAGAGTGGAGTCATCAGCAAAGAGATAGAGATGATTTTCCAGAGTCGGAGAGATCATTAATGAAGACCAGAAAAAGCACAGGGCCCAGAACACTGCCTTGGGGAACTCCAGCCTGAACAGGAAGGGGAGATGAGAGAAAACCATTCAGGGCCACACGTTGACTACGACCAGAGAGGAAGTCCGCAAGCCATGCGTGCAGGTTACCGTGGATACCATAGGAGGAGAGTTTGGAGAGCAGAGCTGGTGCCAGACCGTATCGAAGGCACGTGATATGTCAAGGGAGACAGCTCTGATTTCTTGTTTGGCATTAAGGACCTCCATCCATTGTTGAGACAGTAGAAGCAGCATGTCCAGAGTAGAATGACCTCGTCTGAATCTAAATTGATGATCCGAGATTAAGCCATTGGAGAAGAGGAAGGATTTGATGTCAGAAGCGATGATTGATTCCATGACCTTGTTGATTATTGGGAGCAGGCTGATTGGTCTGTAGTTGCAAGGATCTGTTTTTGCACCTTTTTGTGTAAAGCAGTAATGTTGGCTGATTTCCAAGCTGATGGCAGATGACCTTGGGCAAAAGAGAGGGAGAAGAGTACAGAGAGAAGGTGAGATAGGGTGGCAGAGCAGGATTTTAGGACCCTTGGGCTGATGTCGTCTGGTCCAGTTGCAGAATCAGAGTCGAGGATTGACAGAAACTTCTCCACCTTGTCAGGAGAGAAGGACACAGAGTCCAGGAGCAGCTGGGTACGACTGGGTATGGTGGGTACATAGAGAGACGGTTTTGGGACACAAGATTTTGAGGCAAACACAGAGTTGAGGCATTCAGCTTTTTCACGTGCTGAGTCAGCTGTGTAGCCATTTGAGGTAAGGGAGGGGATGGAGGGGGAACAAATGCCAGAAACAGATTTGACCAGACGCCACCAGTATTTGGAGGAGGGGGGCAAGTTTGAGAGTTCAGTCTAGAGATTAGAGAGATATTGTTTCCTGGCTCTCCTGAGGGTAGACACACACTTTTTCCCAGCTTTGTGAAAGGAACTGAGATTACCTTCATTTGGATTAGCCTTCCACGAGGTGAAGGCAAGTTGCTTCATTGCAACTGCCTCACCACAGTCTTCAGTGTACCATGGACGGGAGGAAGGGTACTACAACTGTTGAGGAGAAGGGATAAATCTGTGCATGAGAGAGAGAGCAGTTTACTTTGGAAGAATTCCCAGGAAGACTTGATGTCAGAGGCAGTGGAGATGGGAGACCAGTCCAGATGATTGTTGGCTGCTTGAAGACCGTGCCAGTTAGCCTGAGTGAAATGCCAGACTCCTCGGCGCTGAAGAGGCTCCCTGAGAATGGCCAGAGAGATTTTCACCTTCCTTGTAGGTTTGGTGCAGATTTCCACCTTCCTTGTGGGTTAGGTGCAGATTAGAGTTAGATTTGGTGCAGATTTCCACCTTCCATGATGGTTTCGTGCAGATTTCCACCTTCCTTGTTGGTTTGGTGCAGATTTCCACCTTCCTTGTTGGTTTGGTGCAGATTTCCACCTTCCATGATGGTTTCGTGCAGATTTCCACCTTCCTTTTTGGTTTGGTGCAGATCTCACCTTCCTTGATGGTTTGGTGCAGATTTCCACCTTCCTTTTGTGTTTGTTGCAGATCTCCACCTTCCTTGTGGGTTTGGTGCAGATCTCACCTTCCTTGATGGTTTGGTGCAGATCTCCACCTTCCTTTTGTGTTTGTTGCAGATCTCCACCTTCCTTGTGGGTTTGGTGCAGATCTCCACCTTCCTTGATGGTTTGGTGCAGATTTCCACATTCCTTTTGGGTTTGTTGCAGATCTCCACCTTCCTTGTTGGTTTGGTACAGATCTCCACCTTCCTTGCGGGTTTGGTGCAGATTTCCACCTTCCTTTTGGGTTTGTTGCAGATCTCCACCTTCCTTGTTGGTTTGGTACAGATCTCCACCTTCCTTGCGGGTTTGGTGCAGATTTCCACATTCCTTTTGGGTTTGTTGCAGATCTCCACCTTCCTTGTTGGTTTGGTACAGATCTCCACCTTCCTTGCGGGTTTGGTGCAGATTTCCACCTTCCTTGTGGGTTTGGTGCAGATCTCCACCTTCCTTGTGGGTCTGGTGCTGATCTCCACCTTCCTTGTTGGTTTGGTACAGATCTCCACCTTCCTTGTGGGTCTGGTGCTGATCTCCACCTTCCTTGTGGGTTTGGTGCAGATCTCCACCTTCCTTGTGGGTTTGGTGCAGAATTCCACCTTCCTTGTTGTTTTAGTTCAGATTTCCATCTTCCTTGTTGGTTTGGTGCAGATTAGAGTTAGGTTTGGTGCAGATCTCACCTTCCTTTATGGTTTGGTGCAGATTTCCACCTTCCTTGTTGGTTTGGTGCAGATTTCCACCTTCCTTGATGGTTTTGTGCAGATCTCCACCTTCCTTGTGGGTTTGGTGCAGATTTCCACCTTCCTTGTTGTTTGGTTCAGATTTCCACCTTCCTTGTTGTTTGGTTCAGATTTCCACCTTCCTTGTGGGTTTGGTGCAGATTTCCACCTTCCTTGTGGGTTTGGTGCAGATTTCCACCTTCCTTGTTGTTTGGTTCAGATTTCCACCTTCCTTGTTGGTTTGGTGCAGATTAGAGTTAGGTTTGGTGCAGATCTCACCTTCCTTTATGGTTTGGTGCAGATTTCCACCTTCCTTGTTGGTTTGGTGCAGATTTCCACCTTCCTTGATGGTTTTGTGCAGATCTCCACCTTCCTTTTGGGTTTGGTGCAGATCTTCACCTTCCTTGTGGGTTTGGTGCAGATTTCCACCTTCCTTGTGGGTTTGGTGCAGATCTCCACCTTCCTTGTGGGTCTGGTGCTGATCTCCACCTTCCTTGTTGGTTTGGTGCAGATCTCCACCTTCCTTGTGGGTTTGGTGCAGATCTCCACCTTCCTTGTGGGTTTGGTGCAGAATTCCACCTTCCTCTTTCCCTCTCCTTCACCATTTGTCTGAAACATTGTTCTTCCTCTCAATCTCCTGGACCTTTTCCCTTCTGTTTCTTAACTCCCCAAGTGTCGTATTTATCATTGGCCTTTCCTTTTCACTTTAGTTTCCCTATCTCCATTTGTAATCCCTCCCCCACTATTCCACTCAATACTCCTCCACCTCAACAGTTTCACTTTCTATATTTGTTATATACTGTGTACAAGGCCTCTTTTAAAATGACAAACTTTACAACAACTTTGTCCCATATCCTCGCTGTTTGATTATATATATATATATATATATATATATATATATATATATATATATATATATATATATATATATATATATATATATATATCACAAATCACAAATCACATATCAATCACAAATCGATCACACACCACGATTCTGAAACGTGAGTCCTTTTGGATACACAAACTTCGGACAAAAGTCCCTCATGGCATAAATTTTGACGACTAAAGCATGTTCCTACATCAACCCAATCAAATTGTTAACCGTAACCCATTCATTCATTCATTCATTCATTCATTCATTCATTCATTCTACCTTTATATGTCATTTATATAAATATATTATATGAATATAAATGGTATATGAATATATGCTTGTGTGTTTATGTATGTATATCTCTATATTTGTATATGCACGTGCACCGGAACTGTAACGCAAACGGTAACTGGAAGGTGCGCTTCACTTCCGTTGAACTTGGGGCCGGTGAGTGAACTTTGGCGTGGCTCTTCCTTTTGTATGCATTTTCTACACATATCACACATCTTACACACATATCACTATACATACTTGACTGATATACATGCCTACTGTTTTTGTAGACTCAAGAGTAAGACCTTTGTTGGTCGAAAGCTTGTCGACAATTAAAGATCGACGTCCTGAAGCTACGTCCGCGTCTTATTTAATCTAACGATTATTTATTCAATGCAAATGAGACGCCCTGCTCGTACTGTGGAGTTTCTACTATTTCTTACAGATATATATATATATATACTTTACCTATTATTAAGGGAAGATGAGAATAACAACACTGTAAGTGATAATATGACCTCTGTGTACATGCATCACACAGCAATACGTTATCTTCACACAGGATATTCGGAACTATGAGAACAGTGGACTACCCAGCAGTCACTCTCTGTCTTCACCTCGTTCCCCTCTTTACCCCTGCTTTGTTTTGTTTTTTCACCATCCTCATCCTCTTCCGTTATGTTTCCATCAACGTGCCAATATCCACAGCCTCCATTTTTCTGCTTTTCAACTTTCACAGTTTGAATGTTTCTTCTGGATGTTTGCTTCCTTTATCCCCATGCTTTACCCCACACTTTGGCATCTCATTCATATTTCCAAAGGAGATGTTTTGATCCTTCATGAACATGTGCACCAGTTGATACAAGAGGTGTGCGTGTGTTTTCTTGCACATTTATTGCATAATCTGAGACTTTCACTGTATCAATTTAAATGGCAAACAAGTTCATCGACTAAGGACCAGGCAGAGGAAGAGTGAAGATTCCCTCAAAGCACAATCTAATGAAAGGTGCAAGTTCATCACAGGCTAAAACCACACTCACTCCAAAGCTTCAGTTGCCTTCCCAGAATTATTTATTGACATACAACAAATATCCTTCTTCACCTGCTTGAAGAATATCATGTGGGAAGAGAATTAAAAAGTAGAATATAATCTATAGAATGACATCATTTTGTGAAATCTCCTGAGTTGCAGCATGGTGCTCCCACGTCAACATTTGCGATCATATTGAGACTTTGGTGAAACCTTCAGGCCAAAATCCAAATGCAAACATCAAATGTGGAAAGGGGAAGATGAAGTAGATGACAACATCAGCAACTGGAACGCCACGTGGTAGAGACAGTTTACGTTTTGTATCCCACTGATAGGCCGGATCTGGATTCAGACCTGAAGCAAAGTCCAATCGGCTTGTTCTTGTTGCCTAATCAACTCGTCCACCATGATTTTTCATCATCAGTCCACAACGTTTTGAAATCACAAAAAAACGTAAAATCTCGTATCCGATCTGGATCTTCACCAGAATTTAATCTATTCGTCCTTTTCAAACACCAAACCCATAATACAAGAATTACGAATCGCAACATATGAAATCGTCATTCGAATCTAAACTGTAAGATGGATTCTAATCTAAACGAACGGACCTTCGTCAAACTTTCTTCGGTTCATCAATCAATGCCGGGGAGTGTTTGAGGCAACAAAAATAGTTGGATTAATTTTTTCGTTTATTTTTTTTCATCACTCTATAGTGCCTAAGCCTAAACTGTGTAGCTATGTAAAAGGTAATATTAAGTGATCCCCGACCCCTTGCCTCAGTGGGTGTCGGGAAGTGTTTTCAGCACCCCCGCAAAAAATAGAAAAAAAAATTGGTTTCTTCAAAACGCAGACACGACAGCACCGCCAGGTACCCCCTGCTAATTGCACATAAAGGAATGTAGAGTATGAAAGTATATCAAACAAACTTTATATTTACTTCAACCAAGTAATCACAGAAAAAAAGAAAATTTTGTAAGACTGTCCCAATTCCATGAAAAGATGCTTCTTAAAACTTATAATCAACAGAAGGAAACTACACACAAAAACTATAACTACAAAATTGAAATTCACTCCTATCAGAGGGAGGGAAGATCTCAGAAGTCAGGTCCATCTGATATCCTGATATCTGATATCTGACATCCTATCAGGTGGAGGGATAAAGTATGGAATTAGAGATAATGTAAAAAAACAAAAAAACAATTATTTATCTTGATGAACTCTATATTGACCCTTGTACTCTGACCCCATGGGAGAATGTTTGTCAAAATCACAGCAGCAAAGCAGAACATCGGTCAGGGTGCCCATACAATAATGGCCTATACTCTTCAAAAGACCTCGTAGGATCTTAACATCCACTACAAAGCAGACAATCGGCCTGCTGTCCACAGCAGCCAGGTTGATGTCTGTTTTGAAAACAGCTTGCACGATGATGCGATGCCCTGCGCATAGACACCAAAACATCCTGTTGTTGTCATATCTTATTCCATCGGGAATAGCACCCAGATTGGACAACTCACGCACCCTCTAGGCTATCTTGTCAGTCCACATATTTGTAGAAGACTTTGAAAATGGAAGTTATTTCATAAACAGTGTGGGTGCATCGGGGCAATCTTGTGACAGTTCTAGCAATGGTTCTGCGGCTGTCCAATCAGTGGGGGGTTCATGGATGGTACTTTCTTAGATCATCTCAAAGATTCATATTGTGTTTAAAAGGCAGACCAACTGTCAGAGTGTTCTTGTTGTGGGCCTGGGATACAACAGCTGGAGGGAGCTTTTGAGAGACTCTGCTGGAAAACTCTTGAAAGCAGCAAGATTTTGCCGACTGCTGTGAATAGGTCTCTGCGTGGAATATGAATCTGCAATAAGGTCTCAATATTTACTTACAATTTCTCTGTACATTCAGTCTTCCCCAAACTCCTGGTGCTGGAGTTTGTTGTGAATAAATTCTTGCTTTTTGGTCAACACTCACGCCTGTCTGGAAGATTACTTTCTGGAATGCACAAAGAATGGTGGCAAGATCAAGGTTATTCCAACGGAATGAAGATAACTGCAAATGGCAAGTGAGTATTTCAAAAACATAACGGCCGAAGCACCGAAGACGTCGGGGGACTTGACTAGACGTAGCATCACAGAAGAGAATGGGCAATGTCTTTGACCCTGCAGAGACTTTTCAATAGTTTTCCTTGCAGGGTATGAAAGATAAACTCTTTGACCCTAGTGATTGAAAGAAATTTATCTAACAGGCACAGACGAATGAATACAAAGATTAAAAGCTGGACCAATAGGCCCAGTACTTGGGATAAAATTGAATGATCTAGACACGTCCTTGAAATATCAAAAGTAAAACTTGAAGGGTGCAACCCAATGGCAGACGATTGTTTGAGGACATGATCCAGCAGCACAGTGTGGATAATCCAGCTCCAAGGCACATTTGCATGTTACTTGGACAAAATTGTGGAAGTTTTTGCCTTACCCTAACCCTTTACCCACATTCCATATTCAGTTTCCTTTTCTTCTTTACCCCTGTCGTTTTCCAACCGCCTTTTGATGATCCATTGAATGTGTTGAAGCGTAAACAGAAATCATAAAAGCAGTGATCAAACGTCACTTAGAGGTCAAGGCAGTAACTCAAATACAATTTAAAATTTAAACCTTCATTTGATGAGCATTAACCAGACACATGGATCATCCAAAAGCCACTGCAATTTGGTCACCTTTAACTCTTGTAGCAATTGATGTCGATGTTCCATCAGACTAAAATTGAGCCTGTATTTCTCCTTATGATTGACGGCACAAAACAAACTCCTCCTTCAGGGATCTGACCGGTAAATTGCAATTCTTCCCCAAACAGCCTGGCAGATCTCTCAGTACCTCCACAGCTGCCTCATTCAAGTTGTGAGTAGTATTCAATGGTTGAGTGGTGTACTCCACATTTGTATAATCGCTTACCTCACCCCAGAGCCATTCTTTTCATCAATTCCTGCAAAGTGCAAATCTCAAAGAATATGTTTCTGCAATTATTTTGAATTTCCAGATGCCGTACTTAATATCTCCTCCCCTTAAGCGGCTTAAGCACTCAAGCAAGCACCTCCAACGAAACTGTTAAGATGCCCAGAGTGTCCAACAATGTCCGAATTGGACAAATGAGCACTTTTCAAGCAGTTGGAACTTCTGCTAAGGTCAATTCCGCAGTTAAAATTTTGAAATTCGGTTCTGGTGAAGAGGTTATTGAGCTTATCGCATGTTAGATGTAAAGCATGTGCGGAAATTAAATAAAGGCATGAACATTGGCGTTGATGATGATTGTGATGTATCCAGGAATAGAGCGATTTGTAGGTACTAGGACGTGCCCGTACGTGGGTGCCCGTTCCTTGCCAAAAAAAAAAAAAAAAAAAAATTTGTGTAGGGGTGTGTGTGTGTAAACATCCTAGGGCGTGCCCTACGTGGGTGCAAAAAAACATGCGTGCAAACAACAACAAAAAAAAACTTTGAAACCACGTGGCAGTAACGACCACAGAACCCCCCCCCTCTATTTACATGAATGGTTTGGTCCATTCGCAACGACCACAGAACCCCCCCCCTCTATTTACATGAAATGGTTTGGTCCAAAGCGAACGGCTTGCGGAGTTTGGTAAAGAAATCGCCATAGCTCGGTAACTACTTGTCCGATTAATATGAAACCTTGAAAAGGCACATCCTCGGGTCCCCAGCAATATACCTGGCAAGTTAAAAGTATATCGGACCCGTGGTTGTCGAGAAACAGCGGTCACAGACAAACACACAAACACACAAACACACAGACACACAGACACACAGAGATTACTGGAATTATAGATAGACTAGGACGTGCCCGTACGTGGGTGCCCGTTCCTTGCCAAAAAAAAAAAAAAAAAAAAATTCCCAAATTTAAATCAAGTGTACCTCCCTGTCTTTGCTAGCCATGACATTCGATGCCATTGACCATTGCCACTCCTACGCCACGGTGAGGCGACAGGGTAGGATTTGTAGGAGACCTGAAAGTGCAGTGTCAGTATGTATTCCATGTTCGAATTGTTTTAGTTTAAAAATAGTTAAAAAAAAAAAAGGTTTGCAAAGCATATCACCAAATTGAAACAGAATTGAAACAGAGCAGAATTCTTTATTATTATTATTACTACAAATTATTACAAATTATTACATTACAAATCTTATTCGTTAATGTTAATTCCCTGCCATCACCCTCTGCCATCACCCTCTGCCATCACCCTCTGCCATCACCCTCCCATCACCCTGCCATCACCCTCCCATCACCCTGCCATCACCCTGCCCCATCACCCTGCCCCATCACCCTGCCCCATCACCCTCCCATCTCCCTGCCATCACCCTCCCATCACCCGCCCATCACCCTGCCATCACCCTCCCACCACCCTCTGCCATCACCCTCTGCCATCACCCTCTGCCATCACCCTCTGCCATCACCCTCTGCCATCACCCTCCCATCACCCTCCCATCACCCTGCCATCACCCTGCCCCATCACTCTCCCCCATCACCCTCCCATCTCCCTCCCATCACCCTGCCATCACCCTCCCATCACCCTCCCATCACCCTGCCATCACCCTCCCTTAACTCATCTTACTTAACTTAACATCACCCTCCCTTAATATTACATTAACAATTATAATCATTACAAAATTTACAAATTTCATTACAAATAACAAATTACAAAAAATTATCACCAAATTGAAACAGAATTGAAACAGAGCAGAATTCTTTTCGAAACAATTGTTCTTAAATAAACAAAGAATAATAAAAATTGTCTACATGTACATTGTACACACCTTTATGTCGTTAGCACCTCTTCATAAACAACATTGCTGAGGGAACGGCGCTTCTTCTTTGTTTCCTCGTCCAGGGCAAGAATGCGGAGGCTGCAGGATCTGCCAACCCTACAGGCCGCCACGTAGAACTGACAATGGCTGAAGAAGTCTCTTGGGCAGAAGATCCCAACATGGTGTAGCGACTGGCAAAAGAAGTTGTGAACTTTTTTTGATGAATTCTTTTCGAAACAATTTTTCTTCAAGCAATAAATAAAGAATAAAAATTGTCCACATGTACACACCTGTATGTCGTTAGCAGCTCTTCATAAACAACATTGCTGAGGAAACGGCACTTCTCCAGGAGATCCTAACATGGTGTACGACTGCCAAAAAAAGTTGTGCACGTTTTTTTGAAGAATTATTTTCGAAACAATTAATCTTCAATAAATAAATAATAATAAAAATTGTCTACATGTACATTGTACACACCTTTATGTCGTTAGCACCTCTTCATAAACAACATTGCTGAGGAAACGGCACTTCTCCAGGAGATCCTAACATGGTGTACGACTGCCAAAAAAAGTTGTGCACGTTTTTTTGAAGAATTATTTTCGAAACAATTAATCTTCAATAAATACCCAAACCCAAACCCAATAACAACCCAAAAAAAAAACTTTCACCGTCCGGCGACTGAATTTTAGGGGAAAAATAAAACGCTCTTCGCTTAAAACAACGCCCTTCGCTCTGACTGAATTGGGACAATGTTTTTATGTTTTTAATTGAATTACTATCCGTAATGGCGCACGCTCTCACAGGAGCTCCGGAAGGTCGCATATCGCAGTTACGATGAATCGCAAATTAGTTTTAATTAGTTTTAAAATATAGTTTAACGCCAACATAGCGCCAACAGAGTTTCCCAACGTGAAATAAATGAATACGCTCTCAAATGTGCCGTCTGAGGCAGAGTCTGTTCGCCACGTTCGGCACACGTGATAGCTCGCTGCTCTCTGATTGGTTGAATCGTTTTTTGGACATAGCTCGGTAACTACTTCTCCGATTAATATGAAACCTTGAAAAGGCACATCCTCGGGTCCCCAGCAATATACCTGGCAAGTTTCAAGTATATCGGACCCGTGGTTGTCGAGAAACAGCGGTCACAGACAAACACACAGACACACAGACATACACACAGACACACAGACATACACACAGACACACACACAGAGATTACTGGAATTATAGATAGATGATGATCAGGCTAACACCCACTCTAGCAGGGAAAATGGCCTTAAAATGCCTGTTGTTGTGTGTAGGTATGAAGATAAGTGATATTACTATTAATCGATTATGAAGCTGAACCCTGGTGTTGGCTTAGCGGTTCGGGTGCCGGCTTGGGATCCTAGGGTCCTCGGTTCGAATCCTGGTCGATCGCTGAATTAACGCCAGGGGGGTTGACTCAGCCTGTCATCCTTCCGAGGTCGGCAAATTGAGTACCAGCTTGCTGGGATGAATTATCACGGTGTGTACCCCGATTTAGAATAAGTACACCATATCCCTGCGCATCATAAGAGGCGACCAAGGGTTGGCGTCAGGAAGGGCATCCGGCCATAAAAACATTGCCTCAAACAGGGAACCATGATTGTCATGGGGCCCGCAAGGCTAACCCCCGCTCTAGCAGGGAAAATGGCCTCAAAACGATCATTCATATTCATTCATTCATTGTACAGAAACCGACCTGTTCTGAGGCTAGAAATATTTGAGCTGACAAAATTGCGGAATTAAGACCCCAAGATGAGCGAGCTGAACTCAGGCTGTCGAATGATAAGCCTGTTTCTAGTTTTAGTGTAAATTATACCATAAATTATCTTTAAAAAGAGTGTTTTAACACACCCAAACACGCAGTTTTCATTCATGCATGCCCTTGGAGTTCAATAAGTATGCATGCAAGCTTTGGGGCTGCGGGGGTTCATGGTTTTGGAGTTATGGAGGAGACGGACAGAATGACGGATGGACTGACACGTACACTCACTTTTATTATTATAGACTAGCGTGGATCGGCTCAGTACGCTCGCCTCACCATACGTCGCCACAGAGCCACGGGCTTGTTTTAACTGAGGATAATGACCTGACTGAACCTAGTTGCAGTGTTGTCGTGATTTACACCAATCCTAATGCAAACATTTTTTGTACAAATTTATTTGTAATATTGGTGATATTATTTATTTGTAATTTATTTGTAATCTAAAAAGGTCCAAGTGGTATAAAGCTCAAAATGGTCAAAGGTCCATCACGCACACGCACACACACATATACAGTCACGTGAAAAAGTAAGTACACCCCATGTAAAGTTTTGACTTTTTCAACATATTTCAACATACAGCTATTTGATCTTCATTTCAACAATATTGATAGATAAAGGTGATATAATATAACAAATATCATGAAACATTTACATTTTGTCATCCATTGTATAATTTAAATAAACATAAATGCAAATTTCGCATGTGGAAAAAGTAAGTACACCCTTGGCTCTAAGAGGTGGTATTGCCCCCTTTGGCAGAAACAACCTCAAGTCGGCGTTTCTTATAACTGTCCACCCATCTCTGACATCGGCTGGGAGAAATTTTTGCCCACTCCTCCATGCAGAATTATTTCAGCTGTGCGATGTTTCTTGTTTCAGTTTCTTGCATGCACAGCTCGTTTCAAATCCCCCCACAACATCTCGATGGGATTTAGATCCAGGCTTTGACTTGGCCATTCCAGAACCCTCCATTTCTTTATTTTCAGCCATTCCTTCGTGGATTTACTGATATGTTTAGGGTCATTGTCATGTTGCAAGGTCCACCTTCGGTTGAGCTTCAACTTTCCGACAGATGGCCTCACATTATCCTCAAGCACTCTCTGGTACAATTAAGAATTCATAGTGGATTATATGATGGTGAGCTGCCCAGGCCCTGATGCAGCAAAGCTGCCCCATACCATAATATTTCCACCACCATGCTTTGCAGTTGGTATCAGGTTCTTGTGGTCAAATGCTGTCTTTGGTTTTCGCCAAACATGTCTTCTGGTACTGTGGCCAAATAGCTCTACCTTTGACTCATCTGTCCAGAGCACATTGTTCCAGAAGTGCTGGTCTTTGCCTAGGTGTTCATTGGCAAACTTTAGTCTTGCCCTGATGTTCTTTCTGGACAGCAAAGGTTTCCTCCTGGCACACCTCCCATGTAGATCAAATTTGTGCAGCCTCTTTCTAATGGTAGACTCGTGCACTTTGACATCAACAGTGGCAAGAGCTACCTGTCGGTCCCGTAATGACATTCTGGGGTTCTTTGAGACTTCTTTCAGCATCTTTCGGTCTGCTCTCGGGCTGAACTTGCTAGGGTGGCCTGGCCTGAACAAGTTGGCAGTTGTTTGGAATCTTCTCCACTTGTAGATGATCTTCCGGACAGTCGAATGGTTGATTTCAAATTGTTCGGAGATCTTTTTAAATACATTCCCAGACTCGTAGGCATCTATAACCTTCTTTCTGAAGGCCTCAGAGAGCTCTTTTGATCTAGGCATGGTGACGCCGCACACTTCAACAACAAAGAGCAAACCAAACTAAATGTCTGAGGTTTAAATAAGACAGGTTCCTCCAAGATCCTCTCGAACGATGTTCTAATCATTTGCACCTTAGCTGGTGCACCTGATTCTAATTTTAGGTATTTGAAGTAGTGATAAATGTAGGGGTGTACTTTCTTTTTCCACATGCGAAATTTGCATTTCTGTTTATTTAAATTATACAATGGACTTCAAAATGTAAATGTTTCATGATATTTGTTATATTATATCACCTTTATCTATCAATATTGTTGTTTGCACATGATTGAGTGGAGACATCTCGTTTCGAGACACAAGGAACGACAGTTTCAACTCGCACCATGCATCGCTGACTAAATGAAAGGGGGTTCTATGGTAGGAGTCCCAGGAGGGACCTCACTGCTGATATAGAGAAATAACAAAGGCCCACTGGAGTTTGCCAAAATACACCTACACAAGCCAAAATCCTTCTGGGAGAATGTCTTGTGGACAGATGAGGCCAAATTGGAGCTTTTTGGTAAAGCACATCATCTCTGTGTTTACAGAAATCAAAATGAAGCCTTCAAAGAAAATAACACCTTCCCTGCAGTCAAACATGGAGGAGGTTCAGTGATGTTTTTGGGTTGCTCTGCTGCCTCTGGCACTGGGTGCTATGAATGTGTACATGGCATCATGAAATCAGGAGATTATCAAGGCATTTTGGAGCGCAATGTTCAACCCAGTGTTAGAAAGCAGAGTCTCCGTCGAAAGTCATTGGTCTTGCAGCAGGACAATGACCCCAAACACATTTCAAAAAGCACCCAGGAATGGTTCTTGACAAAATGCTGGACTGTTCTAAAGTGGTCAGCAATGAGTCCAGATCGAAATACCATTGAAAACCTGTGGGGAGATCTGAAAACAGCAGATGGGAGAAGGTACGCTTCAAATCTGGGAGAACTGGAGCAGTTTGCACAAGAAGAGTGGGCCAAACTGCCAGTGGAGAGGTGTAGGGAGCTCTTTCACGGCTATAGGAAGTGCTTGACTGCCGTTATTTTCTCCAAAGGCTGTGCTACCAAATACTAAGTCAAGTGTGTCAATAATTTTGTCAATGCTATTTTTTTCTGATTTAAAAGGTTACATTCAATTCTGAATCAAAAACAATGGTTCTATAATATTAACGGTGAAATAAAGAATTGTGGAGACCAAATACTTTTGTCAATTTCAACTTATTTTTAGAGAAAATTGTGATTTATTTGAAAAAGTGCAAAGTTGCCATTATTTTTGGCCACGACTGTATACCCTTTCGACCCTTACACCCCTTTTACCCCATTCAACCTCTTTTGACCCTTTACACCCCTTTATTCCCTTTAGGCCCCTGTGACCTTTTACACAGTTTATACCCTTTCATACCCATTTCGACCCTTTTGAGACTTATACACCTTCTTCAACACGTTTTAGACCTATTGACTTTTTAGGTGCTTTGGCCAATTTAAGACCCTTTGTCTAATTAAAGATATTTTGGACACTATTGACCCTTTTGCTCTTTCGTCTTTGGACACCTTGAGACCCCATTTGGCCCTTTTTAGAGCCTTGATTCTTTGAACACTTTAGACCTCGTTATACCCAAAAAATATTTTTAGACCCCTTAGGTAATGTAAAAAAATTCCTCCCAAAATTGGTTTTGACAACCTTTTCCATGCACAATTTGCGTCGCATCACAAGTTGCAATGACAAAGCTAAACTGATATCTCAAAGCGAAACTGATGGTTGAAAAGTGAAACTAAAACTACTGATCTATGAATTATTGAATGGGAAACCAGAATGAAATGCTGTGGGAAATTGCTGAAAGCAAAGGAAAGGGGGGGGGGGGGGGGTAGTAGGTCAGGTGCTGAAGAAACAATGTGGAGAGGGATTGGTGCCTGGAGGTGGTCGCTTGGTATGGAAGGAACTTTGGTGATCTTCCGCCAGGCGGTAGGCCCGAAACCTGCCTAAACCCGTTTCCCAGCTGAGTTTTCATAATATCACATTCACTCCCAAACAGTACATCCGAGGTACAACAAGTATGGATTGGAAATCTTAGCTCATAGAATGGAACGAGGTTGTCGAGGTTACCAGCTTCACCCATTGCGACTTATGCTGAATATTTACACTGAATTCCCCTTTCTATCAATGCACACTCCAAAATATATTGCTCATTTCAGGTGAGACATCTACGAACCCACTTCATTGACGCGTACCTTTGCTAGTATATCTATGTATGAGTAGATCACACAAAAGGATTTTGTGACGGAAGTTCAATTGCTGCTTGCCAATTGTCCATGAGATGTTGTGGACCCTTGTTTATATAAAAACGTAGTTGTTGATTCCAGCAAATATCTTGTGGTCTGCCTTGGCAGCCTAAGATAATTTAAAAATAAGATGATTAAAGTTATCCACCATAAAATATCACAAAGTACTGACCTTTTGGACTTTACCTTTAATCGGAGCAAAAAGAGGATGCATCTCTTCTTTTTTTTTTCTTTTTTTTCTCAGACAAAAGGTGAGCCCAAAACGTCAGTACTTTGTTATATTTTAAGGCAGATAACTATGACGTCAGATCGTATAAGGCAGATTTATTCCCTTTCAATAAGATGATCAAGTTTCACATCTTCAATACAAAATAAACATCATAAGTTGTGGAAACATATTTTTAGGGCCTTTGAGAGCTGAGTTTGCTTCAGCTATAGCTGCCAGTACATGTTGCAGGTGCGGTGCTGACCTCTGCTTGTCTTGCTACCGTCACCAGTAAAAAGGCAAAAAAAGCAAATGACCCCAGCCATGCATGGAGTCTCCACGGACATCAGCCGAAGCACCTTGGTGGTCCATTGCTTTCATCTTTCACTATTTAACGGTCTTTCACCCCGGTGTGCAATGAGGTTTGGTTGGGGTGGTGGGAGGGTGCCCGGGTGAGGAAGACAGAGAAAGACTTGGGGGTTCGGCCCAAGTAGAGATGTTCGGAATCACGATGCGGAGTACCATTAGCTGTGGGGTGGAGGGAAAGGGAGAGGCCTGTGTGTGCCCTTCGGACTCCGAGGGAGGTCTGTTGACTTCAGAGGCGAGGAAGCATCATCTGTTGCCGTTTCATTCAGACACACGTGGCCTAGTCTTGTTTGCTTTGGGTGCGTGGGGGCTCGCGGCTGTGTAGCCTCAAAGAGAACCGCGTACCATCTGGGTTCACACGTTTTGCAGTTCTCTTTTTTTTGCATGCGGCATGTATGTCTGCCGAACTCACTTTCACATAATATGGTCATTCATTGTCATGTCTGTGGCTAATTCACCTTGTGGTCGTAGTGCAAGGTACCTATGGTACCGTATGCTGCCTCAACATCTCACCATGACTGGGTTCCAGCATATCCATGAGCTTATGCACATGGACAGCTTCTCCAAGGTTGTCTTGATACTTGTCACAGGACAGAGCGATATATGTATCTAAAAGTCGACCAGTATTTAGTATGCATTTTGGATTAGCATAATGGACAATTGCAAACTTCATCACTTAATGACAAACTAATAACTTTTCCTGGAAATTTTCTCCTTTATTTTTATTTTTAGTTGGACAGAAATCTTTATTGTTCTATACAAGTACACTATAATATAATGCTGTGAAAAATTACCAATGGATCACCTTTTGGTCTTTGTAAATAGAGATTTGAGGCTGGTGAAGGAGCAGGAAATGGTCTATGACTATATTTTTAACCTGCATCCATGACTATAACCCTGTGTGTGCTGCTTTTGCACCTGTAATTGAAAATAATGTATAACCAAGTAAATTAAATAACTGCTTGTGTTACAGAGACTGCTGTGAGTATCTGACTCATATTTTGCATGAAAATGAATTCACCAAGGCCAAGGATTCTAAGGTCCTTTGACAAAAGTACTTTTTCCTTGACTGACCTATGCCCCATAATGTCGTACTCTTGAGTTAGTTGAAACTTTTCATAAACTGTCCATTTAAGGAAACGAGACAAAACAAATTTTTGAGAAGCTCACAATTGCTGTATCTAATGATCATGAAGTTATTGCGCTTTTCACTATTGCATCCTCAATAAGGATAACGGAGGCCTGTTCCTGGCAGAGCTCCAAGGAGCATCAAGACTGGCTCGAACCAATCCTGGACGGATCGCTCCTCTGTCACAGGATCCTTGAGCAAAGAAGGATTGGGCAGGAATTTGTAATTTTCTCAGAAGGTGCTGATGATAACCCACCCTTCATGAAAGACAATTTGGGATCTTTAACATCCGCCAACGCCCCGTTGCCGATAAAATTCACAATTCCACGCCAAATGCAACTCGGTGGATTTCCTTTTAATTTCTGATGAGATGGCTCAGCATCCCAACATTGTTGGCCCCTAATTGGCTGTGGCAAGTATGTGCTCTTACAGCTGATTATGGACCCCAAAAAGGTGGTTTGCTAAATATTGCTAAATGCCACAACCATCAAAAATGATGGTTGTGGCATTTAGCAACTTGATTCATAATTTGGTGCATCTTAACATCTCAGGATGCAAAAATCTTATATGAAAATTTTAATAATGATCAGATAAAATATACTCTTCTTTTTATTTGTATTGGACTTTAATTTCCCCTTTCTTTCTGAATTTTTCATACAATAAACTTTCTGAATCCACAAATCGAAGCCACGATTAACCGCACAGAATCCTTTTCTTGACTAGTACGTATGACGAGTTGCGAAAACCTGGTCCATAATTATCAGGCATGTCGCCCAATCTCTGACATGTGTCCATTGTGACTCCGCAAGAAGCACCACACATGTGCGGCACATAATATGGGGCAAGTGATCCAGAAAACACCTAAGGGAGCACTATCGGTTTGTGGCCTTCCATTCTGCGTTGCTCAAAGAGTTCAGAGTGTGCTGCAGGTCACCCCTATCTCCGCACACATGTTTCGCCACACACTCTCGCCCCCACCTTCTTCCTTGTATTGCCATCTCCATCACTTGCACTGGACACAGCATGGCTGGCGACAACATTTAGTTAATCTTTGCCGAAAACCTTCGGGCCTCGACTTTTTCTTCCGTCGTGGAAAATGTTGTCGATACAAGTTCTGTCGTTTGTGCCTCACCTTCAACCATTGGTGTTATTGTTTGACCTGCCAACATTTATTTGGTAAAAGACAAATAAACATTATGATACAATTGATATAAATCTAGTCATGGTCCTTTTTAAATGGGCTGACATATTGATTAGGCCTCCATATAAGTAACAATGTTTGTAACATTGCCTCATGATCACAACTACTTGTTTATCTGCTGTAGCCTTTCCCAACTATGCACTACTAAGTACTTCTGACATTTCCCCCATTTTATTTCCATTCTTTAGCCGTTCTCAGTGAACAAGACTTCAGAATGTTCTCCCCATGTAACGTTATCACGACATATCTGATGAGGTTCTCAACAGATTTCTATCAGAATGCAAGAGCATGAACAATTTTATTCAATTTTTATTGAATAATATTGATTATAAGGAGAAAATCATAATGTGCACCTTATCTCACCATTGTTATTAACCAACCGGAGCAGTATATAATGAAATTTGCTTGCGGACAATCGGTCCGTGGATTTGTAGTTTCTCTCTGTCTGTACCTCTACTAACAAAAAGAAATGCGGATGAACGATTGTACTCATGCCAACAGTCACCGTGGGCCTAGGTGTAGTCATTTGTGTCGTCTGGAACTGTCAAGCACAGGAGTAAACCTTTGTAAAGTAAGTGCCAGAAGTCAAGTGTTCTTTCTGGCTTAAGTAAATTTCACCTGCGTCAGAAGCAACACATTGTGACATACATATTTGAGAGAACTTATTGAATATTATACCTTTTGACCTCAGATGGAACACAACAGGCCATTGTGTACCGAATACCTTGGCCAAACATTTCAATCCCATTATTACTGACTAGTAAAGTTGCCGGGTAACGCAGAGTCGCTTTGTGACGGGAATGTGAAGAGAAGGGGAGGGGGAATGGGAGGCAAGGGAGCAGATAAAGAGAAGAGGGTGAGGGGGAGGAAGGGGAAGGGGGAAATAGGGGAAAGGGAGTGGAAGATTAGGGTTGGAAGACGGAGGAGAAAGGGGAGGTGGGGGAAGGGAGGAGGGGAGAAGGGAGGGGAAAGAGTGTGGGAGGGAGAGAGGAGGGGTTGCCAAGAACAGCTGAGTTTTTATGTTGATGTTTTGGCAATCTCATTAGTAGCTGAGTTTCTTCGTCATGCTTTGAGGAAGAAGAAGAATTGCTAATGCTTTGTAAACAAACAGAATACGGAAAAACAGTGTGAACAATCACAATAATGAAATTATGACATGGAAATAAAGTTGAATTTGAAGCATTTTACAACCTGAACAAAACACCCTATCCGATGGAAGTGTGAATTAAGATGACAGTACAGGAGGAGGAGAATAGTCCTGCTTACATAAATACACTTCGTTATAAGAATCGCGAATGTTGTTAAATTTTTCAGATTTCACTCCAGATTTTGATACTTAAGTGTATGAGATCAGATCCTCAAATCTAATTCCAGATTTCGATTATATACTTTAATTAGTCTGTGAGAGTATATGGTGTTTCCAAGCCAAGGCATGTTTCAATTGGCCAAAGGAAAATGGCTGCTTAAAAACCCTGCAATGTCACAGAGGGTTGACCAAGATGGCGCACCACCATTTTGGTGAGGCTTAAAATATATATATATATTATGAGCACCCTGTTAAAATGGTGTTTTAACACACCCAAACACCCAGTTTTCATTCATGCATTCCCATGGAGTTTTAAAAGTATGCATGCAACGTTGGGGGCTGCTAGGTTTCATGGTTTTGGAGTTACGGAGAAGACGGACTGATGGATTGACTGACTGACTGACGGATATAGTCTTTTATTATTATAAATGTATTGTGTCAGTGCCATGGACATATTCTAGTACACTAATGCAACAAACAGATGTGCTGAACCATGATTGGGTAGCGAAGGGTCAATCACTAACAGGCTTGTTTGATGGCTGTTTTTTTTTGATTGGTTGAATGAGAACCAATGATAAAATACTTACCAAAATGATCATATATGTACAAGTACGTCACAAATAGCTTAATTCCTTGTTAAGTTTTTCCCCTTTATTTCCCCTTCTGGAATATCCAGAAGGGTGCGACCCACCATCCATCCTTTGGCCCCACCTGCGAGGAACACAGCTGCACTAGCCCCAGCTGGTCAATGTGGTGAGCACCTGCTGCCAACAACAGTACCGCACGCACAACCCCGGCCCTGGGGGAGACGGTCGCAGTGCGTGGCATTCCCCTCACGTCACCTACGCCGCCCTCGTCCCCCAGTCCACAGAACTGCAGCCCCCCAGTGCCCACCCACGCTTGACCACACCAAGATCCAGTCGACAGCCATGCTCCACCAAGAGACCCACCCAGAAGACATTGTCCACACACCTCGGACACGCACAGCACCACGTTGACCCTCAGACTACCCAACTACATCCGCTTAACCCCACATCCCAAATATTGGTACAGTCGCCCCCGCAACCAGGTGAAGGCTGTGTCCTGCTAACCTATCAATTTTATCACAGCCTCCAACACTTTGGTCTGCACACCTGGATCAATAATGGTGACACTGCTGTCAGTATCCACCATGACATTTCAAAATCCACCCTTAAATTTACATCTAACCCTCTGAATACCCGTGCCAAACATTTGTCACAATTCACTCATTTCACCAAAGAAAGATGCTTTGCCATACACATGCCAGCCGAGCATGGCCCATATGCTCGGCACGTTACAAATTCCAGATTCATCCATCCCATGGCTCTCTTCCCAAACCGAGAGTCCATAAATCACAATGGAACATCTGTGGAAGGTCACTCTCACATAATCACGTTCCACAGATGCCCCAATGTTTGTCCAGCAGGCTATGTCCATCCCTGTCCATTCGGTTCGACCCGTGTCCATAGCCCAGCACAGCATGTCAGGTCACCACATGCTGGCTGTCCCAGAGTCTCAGGGAGAGGGTGTCAAGCCGCATGCCTGGGCGGTCACCACATCAGGCCCAAGTTGGCCGTCCGCGGTGCCACCGCCAAAGCACGACCCACAACACCTCCCCCTCATGGTCCTCAATATACGCCATCCCAGGCTTGAGAGACCACCTCGGACCCCCTGGAGGTCTTAACCCCCACCAGGGTCCGGTGACCCTGTCGGCCCGAGCCATCAGCTCGGGCGGCGCCCCGACGGACAAGGGACACCACATTCCACCAGACCCCCCATGGGGCCCAGGACATACCACGACACCCATGGCTGGACCCCACGTCCAAATCTAGCCAGCACAGCCCCCCAGCTGGCTGGCATTACCTAATTTTCAAAGGGGAAACTTTTCCCCAAGGCCATCTCCAATGAGCTCTCCTGGTCGGAATTCCACAGCCCAGGAACCAACTCCCTCCATGGCTGCTCCAAATCAAATCCCCATTTACACATAAATTTACTTTTCCTTTTAAAAATTATTGCCCTAGGTGTCCAATCACTGCAGCTGCAGGTAACAACCCCGACCACAGGTTTTTCTGCCCCTCCCTGCAGCTGGTCCAAATTCCCTATGGGGACCAAATTTCCAGAGGCTCAATCTCCCGCCTCACCAAGGTCCAAATCCAGCCTGGAGCCAATACACTCCCCCAACTGGTCATTCAATTTCGGAGCCTCTGTTGCCAAATTGCAGTGTATGGTGAGGGTCCCTTCGGTCACCTCAACCTCCTCCTCGGACCGTCTGACCTCCTCCCCTAAGCTCCTTTGGGCCTGAGCACCGTCCTCCCCGATGGTACTGTCACAGGTCTCCAGCTGCTGGATCACATCATCGTCATAATCATTCCCCATCAATTCTGGCCCGACAGGCCTTCCCCAATAAATACCCGGGCCGGCTCCATTACCCGGACCCCCAATAGTGTTACCCCTCTTGCTCTGCACCACCACCCTGGTGCTGCAAGGATTCCAATTCGACACCCGTTGAGGTGTTGTGGCATTCACCCGGTCCCGATAAACCTCCAGGCCATGATGTGGGAAACATCGTCCATTTACCTGTTGACACTCCACATCTACCTGTACGCATTCCCCATTTACCTGTAGGCATTCCACATTCACCTCTTCACATGCCGCCATCAAATTTTCCCCATTTCCTTCCAAATTTAATTTAATTGCCATTACCGGTGCAATTCCCAATTTGGCTTCCCCCCATTCCGAATGAATTTCTTCCACCCTTGGCTTCTCCTGGGCCCCATGTGAATCATTCTTTTGTTTTTTCTTTGTTTCATTCGTTTGTTCACATGGGGTTTTCGTTTCTTTAATGTGCACATCCAATCCTTCACCACATCCCCTTATTATCCGGCTCATTTTCCGCATTATTTTTTCATACATGGCTTGGAAATCCATCGGGGCCGTCCCTACGGCGGGGGAAGCTCCACCACTACTCTCTACCCCAACTACCTCCGACTCACTTCAAATGCTATCCCCATCTTCCATTCTCCCTTCCTCCATATTGCGTACCTCTTCCATCGGTAAAGAGGAGGTCGCTTTCCCGCGTGGCTCTTACAACAGGATCAAATTAAATTTAATGAAGTGCCTTTCGCGTCCCGCGCACCGATCGACTATGCAAATTTTATCGCCTCCGACTACAAACATTTTTCGTCCAAATTCTCCACACTCTTGACACCAAATTCACTACGGGGTTCAATCCCACTCCTGACACCAGTTGTCATGCGAATCCCTCCAGTTAATACCAGGGACCGCGGATGGACCAAACGGATTTACTTGAGGCGACGACCAAACACGGATTCGGCTATAAAACGCGGGAGGAAGAAGGGAAGTGGAAGCTGCGGCAAAAGCGCTTATAGTGGGGCTGCTTAACTGATGAATTGTGCCTTTTCCCTTAAAAGCATGAAACTTGGCACATGGCTAGAATACCCCAAAAGAAAGATTTTTAGTCCAGGGGGCATCTCCAATTTCACCCCATATGGCGGCCATCTTGAAATTCAGGATGGCCGTCATACAAGACCTGTTTTGATGAATATCTCCATAATTAGAACAGATATCAAAATGGTTGCAGTGCCTACACCTACATTTTTAGGGTCTAGGAATCCAATGGTAACATAAAATATTAAGCAGTCATATGAAAATATTAATTTTGCATAGTATCATGCATACTGGGAATGCATATAAATACTCTTAACAGGTTGGCATTCTTCAGTGATTAAAAGTGTCTATGACATCGCAGACTGTAACTGTGCCATCTTGTGGTTTTCTAGTCTTTGCTGCATTCTCCATCACATGCGCAGAGAGAAGTACAGGGAAGTGCAGCTTTCTTACACCGGCAATGACCAGTACATCCTTTTTTGCACCCACACTTAAGTTCATTGCAGATCTTTGCAGCCTCTGGAAGTGTTGTCCATATTGGTTTGAACTGGCCAGCAGACGTTTTTTGCCAACCCCATTCAGTGGGGCTTGGTAGATCAGGCTTAGCATGCAATGCTTGTCCCCAGCATAGTGCGCCTTGGTATACTGCCCGCTTTACGTGCTGCACAAGGGCATCATGTGTTGGTGGAATTGATTCCACAGGTCTGCCCTTCTTTGCAAACAGTTTCTTTCGTACAATGTTAATGTCAGTAGCAGTACTTGTGCGATCATACAACAGAATAACAAATCTCTCAATGACGTTCATGCAGGTTTCAGTTATCTCTGTGCTCTGGTGGCAAATTTCTGCTAGTACCTCTGTGAGCTCAGGGAATGATTCCCACACATTCCATGCAGTTACCTTTCCACGCCCATTAAACGCTGAAGAAGTGTCACACCCTGTTAGTGCATGAAACATGCGGAGGGCTTTAGATTTCTCAGGGCCAAGAGCTGTGGCTATATCATGTGCAGAGATAAATCGCATGTTCTTGCCTGTCCCAAATTGTAACCATATCATCACTGAAAGCTTCTGGGATGCTGTAACTGCAAGCACGACAACATCTGTGTCCACAGTTTGTATGAGGACCTTACTATGCCCTCTCTAGTCTCTGTGTTGCATCAGCAGCATGTAGGAACATCCGACCATCTGCCTCTTCCTGAGTGCACGGGGAGAGTGATTCTAGATCAATGCGTGGTGGAGCAGTAAGAACCTCTGTATCAAGTGTGACAACTAGCTCCCACATACTGCTTAATATTTTATGTTGCCATTGGATTCCTTGACCCTAAAAATGTAGGTATAGGCACTTCAACCATTTTGATATCTGTTCTAATTATGGAGATATTCATCAAAATAGGTCTTGTATGACGGCCATCCTGAATTTCAAGATGGCCGCCATATGGGGTGAAATTGGGGATGCCCCCTGGACTAAAAATCTTTCTTTTCGGGTATTCTAGCCATGTGCCAAGTTTCATGCTTTTAAGGGAAAAGGCACAATCGATCCGAATTTTTTAGCTAAGCCGCCCAGCTATTACCTTCAGCGAACTGACGGCAGCTTCGATCCTGCAGGGAAATTAATCTACTCGAACACCGAATTAGAATGTACAAAAATAGAGATTTATTCACGGAACCCGATAACAAGGAACGCGACGGTAATCAAATAAAGAGCCTAAGTTGGGATCCCACACACCTCACTTCAGATACGAACAAGGGACAAATGAATTAATAAAAGAACACGTTCGTCGTGGGCGTCTTAACTAAACCGTGCATGTGGTGCGTCTTAACTGTCTGTCGTCTTGCCCCACGCGGCTCCAAACTCCGGCGTGGAGGAACCCTCCGTCTGCCTCGCACGCTTCGCTAGGCCCGAGCCAACGCCATCTCCGTTCGCACACGAGGTCCCGCCCGTTCACAGCACCGAGCCTCGCTCCTGCACCACGCAGATGGTGAACCAACGACCACCAGGACCTCTCAAAACCAAGAAGAAGCGCAAGAGCTACAAGCACAGAGTGATATCGTGCAGCGCCAAGAGACCAAAGAGGGACATGCAAGAGACAGAGCTAGAGCTGCTCAAATGTTGTGCAGCGCAAGACAGCCAGAGATAACCAAGAGCTCCAGAGACATGCAGCACAAGAGGGAAAATGTCGTCCGGCACGCCCTTTTATAACCTGGGCGGTGACATCAGCCTTGGTGCGCCACCAACCAGTGCCTTCCACCGAACCTTCCAGCGCCTTCTCTCCAATCACACGTTCCCTGTGGCGTGGCCACGTGATGTTGCTCGGCCTACCTGGTGGTGTAGCTGACGGCGGCTACCCGGCGGTGCCCGATCTGGCTTCCTCCCTGGCTCCTTCCAAAGTCTGTTACATCTACTGCTTGATTATGATACTACTTGATTATGTGAAATCCAAAGAACGCAACTTTTTGGAATCTCCCACAAAGATGCAGAGACACAAGGCCTGCTGCTCTCTCATCCCAGACAAAACCGTGGCCTCTGGGTTTTTGAACTGCCTCTCTTTTGGTCTTTCTCCCTCAGCTTTCAACACTCTGACCCTCCCCAAACCCTCCACTCACTGTTCCATTAATTCGTTGCTAATATCCAAACATCCAGACTTACTGCGCACCTTCACTGCCGTGTTCCTCTTTTCTCCAACTTGTGGAATTGCCTTCTAGATTGTTCAATCGCACTCCTCCATACAAAGCTTTAAACAATACCCACCATCTCATATCACCCCCCACCCACAATCTCCCATTTCACCAATGTCTACCAACCATTTTCAGTTTCAATTTCAGACAGTCGAATGCCTGCCTATACAGATCTACCTGGCTCTAGATATTCCTCTACCTCCCCCGACATAACAAGTTTTCCCCCTTTTTATACAAAATCTAGGCTTACTGGATTCGGATAAAATGAGGGTAAATGAATGAGTGACGCAGGTAAAATGGCAATAAAGTGACAGTTGTGCACACATGCATGCAAAAATTAAGCAAGGGAATGAATCAACAAGAAAATAGGAGAGAGAGAATCGGGAAGGATAATGGCAATCTTTGTGCAAGTAAGAGGTTGGAGTTTGAAGGGTTAAATGGGGGTAGAAAATGGTTGGTAGACATTGGTGAAATGGGAGATTGTGGGTGGGGGGTGATATGAGACGAATTAATGGAACAGTGAGTGGAGGGTTTGGGGAGGGTCAGAGTGTTGAAAGCTGAGGAAGAAAGACCAAAAGAGAGGCAGTTCAAAAATCCAGAGGCCACGGTTTTGTCTGGGATGAGAGAGCAGCAGGCCTTGTGTCTCTGCTTCTTTGTGGGAGATTCCAAAAAGTTGCGTTCTTTGGATTTCACATAATCAAGTAGTAAGGTGTGAGAAGTCCGGGCACCACCCCATTGTGGAAAGCAGTACTCCACCGTTGAGCTATGGACACCTAGGCATTGTTAGGCTTGATAAGTTCAGGCTTACCAAGAAAAAACTTGAAATGACAGAGAAAACTTACCGATTTGAGAGCCAGCCAGCCAGATATATGATCTCCAACAGAGGTTGGAATAATTATCATGGGGCTAAGACATCTGAGAGACTTCTTTCAGTGGTTGATCAAGGAAATAGTTGAGTTGTTGTCGTTACCTGTAGATCAAGGAGTAGCTTGATGAATCAATGGGAAATGAGGGGGGATGAAGCCTGCAGGTAAGAGGTGTGGCTTTGGGGAAGGTTAACTAGGGTACAATAGATCACAGGTTGGGTTAGATGTTTCTTTATGTAGTTCCATTTTTGAGAATGGAAGGGCTCATTCACAAGCTGAACCTGAGGGCGGATACGTTTTTTTTGTTTTAATACTGAACTACATCTTCTATTGATTGGTGGGTATGGATTGTGTCTCGTCACGATAGATGAAGCATGTTGTAATGCACGGTAGGAAGGCATTTGACGAGGACAATTATGGCCAGCAGATGTCTGTAATATTTGTCCCTGGATGACTGGATGAGGGTCTTTTTGCTCTATGGAGTGATGATTTGTCATTTTGCCACTTGTACATGACAATTCTTAAGTCATCTATTTTGAGGTGAAGAAACATTATCGCTATGTTTCTACTTGCAAGTCGTGTCATAATAGAGAGCTTAGCAAGACAAGCCTCCATTGTCTGCAGATGTTGCTCAAGGCGAGCCCAGTAAGTGTACATCCCTAACTAACCTGAATATCTTTTCATGACCTGGGCTTTGATAGATCTTTGAATATATGTTTTAGCCACACTGTTGAAGGTTTGCCACATGGGTAAAGTTTTCGGGCACTAATGCACGTGCTGTGGGATGGCAGGACAGCCAGGAAGTAGGTACACTGCCCCCTGAGCCATGCAGCCCTGGATTTAAATCTCGACCCAGATCTAAACTATCATACTGGTGTTCTGTATGCAGGGCAAGGCATCATTACGTACACACCATTCATCTGATGGATGTTAAGGTGGAGGACCCATATGCCCACAGTGGTCATTGGACATTAAAGATCCCACTGTCTTTCATGAAGAGTAGGCGAGGTATCGCTGCCATCCTGAACAAATTACATATTGCTTCTCAAAAGTCTCTCACCACCCTGCACTTGGCAAGCATGTTGAGTATGTCAATATCCACAACATGAGTTGAGAGAGGCCTTTGTCCTGCAGTGGACTAAAAACAGGCTTATGATGAATGTGTGTGTGTGTGTGTGTGTGTGTGTGTGTGTGTGTGTGTGTGTGTGTGTGTGTGTGTGTGTGCGTGCGTGTGTGCGTGCATATACGCATACACATGCTGGGCCCACCCGGTCAAGATCGGGTTATTTAGCCGTCATTAAACCATCAAGAAGATTGATGTTTAAAGCTGCAGCAAGAATTAACCCGAGAGTGTACCATGGCGATGATCAGCCAAATGGCCTTATTTCATTGTTTTAGGTCAGTTCCTTGATGTTAACTTTCTTGGAAACACATGCATATAGAGCATTGCCTTGCAGGGGTGTGGAGGCAGGAGAGGGTGGTGGAGGCGGGGGGGGGGTGTTTGCCCCATTACCTGCACCTGGTTGGGTACCCCTCGTACTTTTGCAAAATTTGGTGCAGATTGGCACCATTTTTTCCCCCATGATTTTCAGATCTACACGTACATACACCGAATTTCCTTGTTGGGGCAGGGGGGAAGGTTGAGCAGATTTTTATGCCCATGATCTCAAACATGTTCCCTCAGCATGTTTGTAAAATTTGGTGGAGATTGATCAAGGGGTGTGGATTTGTCGAGAAATATTCTGTATATGTATATAAATATATGTACATACATACACATTACACACACACATACACACACACGCACACACTCACACACATGCACACACACACTATATGCAATTATTGAAGTTCTCTGACATGGACAGATGTCGTGTTGATACCATCATGACTGCAAACCCAGAAGGGCCTCCAGCAGTGCAAATATGTGAAGGTCAAATGTTGTCGCAAAGCAGATGAAAAGCGAAGCTACCAACAAGACATCATTATTGGGATTCGCCAGGGCAACATATCGCTGTTGCATCCACCTGGTAAAAGCACAGGTAATGTTCTCATGTGATAGACGGAGGTTTTTATTTCACAGTTTACGGTAATATAGGAATTACAATTTTCAAATGCCAGATATTGATTGAGGTTTATTTATTTATTTTTTTACGGACATGTTCACTGTTTTTTTTAACGTAAATTTGAATTCATGGACGCTTTTTCATTTGTTCATTTATGGACAATATCGCTGTGTTTATTTTACAGTTTACAGTTATAGAAATGACAATTTTCAAATGCTAGATATTGATTGAGGTTAATTTAATTTTATTATATATTTTTTACTTTTGCTTTTACGTGATTTTACATAAACTCTCATTTACGGACTCTTTCCGACGGTTTTGTGATTTTTCCTGGAGTACCGGTTTCAGTGTCCATCGGCAAGCCAAATTTCAGCTTTCTACGACACCTGGAAGGTACCGAACATTCGTATCAGTGAGTCCGTCAGTGTTTGGAATGAGCTCAATATATTAGATACACTTTGTTCAACAACAAACGAAACGATGTCATGTTCACTGCAACAAGAGCCACTATGTATTACAAGTTAAAGTTCTAAAGTTAACCTTTTAAAAATAAACAGCAAAGGCTTGCTCATCGCAGATATTTATAACGAGCAGAGTACCTGGCGTTGCCCGGTGATGTTCTAATCCTGTTGGCATTTTGAAGAATTCAATTTGTTTGTTTTTTCCCCATTTTTTGTGGGTGCTTAAAAGTCTTCCCGACACCAACGAAGGAAAATTAATATTTAACATGATAATATTACACACACACACACACACACACACACACACACACACACACACACACACACACACACACACACACACACAGGGATAATTTAATATTACCGGGGATAAATGATAATAAATTAATCGGGAATAAATGTGAATTTAATTTCACATAACTACAAAGGCTCAGGCACGATAAAGCGATTTTTTTTAAACGCCCCCCCTCCCACCCCCAAAATGAACTTCTTTTTTTCAAATTTTTGTTTTTGCTAGTAGCATTGTAGCACCCCCAGGCACTCACTGATGAACCTCTGAAAGTTTTTCGAAGATCCGTTCAGCCATCTCTGAGAAAAATTGCGACTCGTACACAGACAGACAAACAGCTCTTTTATGGTATCGATCAAATGCAGGGGCACTTGTTTGCAGTTCATTGCTGTTTAAAAAAAATAAAAATAAAATAGCTTTGTTGAAAAGAAAGTGTTTTAGATTGTTTCCGAAAAATGAATGCACTGTCTCTCGTTTTATAAAGCAGAAGACAACTTGGCAATCGGTACTGTGCAAGGCGCGTTGGGCCATAATGTAGAGAATGCAATGTTTTCATGTCATTAACACTGCGATCTGATTTATCCGACTAGCAACGGGACCCGCCCTATGGGCGGGGCTTCAATTGGGAAGCCCAAATGAAAAGGCAAAATATCAGAAATTGAAGATTTTTATTTTTACTTTAAACGATTCCTATAAACATCCGTTGAATCGTATCACACGCAAATCATCAAAATCTAAACAGTATCTTCAGAATTTCAATAAAAGCCACATCACTGTTCATATCGGTAAATATCATTCCATCGTGTTTCAAATCGTCATCGATACACTATGATCGTGATGATCGTGATCGATAATCGTGTTCACAATCGCTATGTCGTATGTACTCCCGATACGTGTACCAAATTCCCGATACGTGTAACTGCACCAAATCAACAGTTAAAAGGATTTTGAGCCGATAGCTGTTACGGCCTTGGCAAGATCGATGGAGACAGCGATCTGTTAGCGATCGATGGAGACATGTTGCTTTCCCGGGTGCAGCCGTTTGTGCGTCGTCACAATGAGAACAATGAACGTTATGCGAACGCGAATGTTATGCGGGAGTCCAAACCTGAGAATGCCGGAGACCAAAGCTGAAATTGGGAAAACTAAATAGCCTATTCTACTCCTGGAGATCCCAGGATTATCCACCCAAAATATCGTTACGATCGGTTCAGCAGTTTTTACGGTACCGACGAACAGACAGACAAACGGACGGACGGACGGACATTTGGTGAATTATAGTAAGATGGGGGTTGTAGTGAGGAACACAAGCTGCTTGGTGGACTTGCACTAAGCCGGAAGAGCCAACGGTTTTTAATAAGAGAAACATATTGTACACATTTTGGCTTGATGGTGCCTGATCCAGGAGCTAAGTGCGATGGAGACTCGTCAATATTCAATGGATGATCTACATGGAAGGTCAGGGTGTTGTATGCTGAGGATAGTTCAGTTGATAGGGTGTTCACAGTCAACCCGTCTGGTGCTGGATTTCTTCCCATGTGGGATACCGTCCAACTATGTGCTGCTATGCTGGTGCAGTTCTGGTATCAGGTGTTGCACCCTGGAGCACATCATCCTTCTGATTGGGACATAAATTCGGTTGTCATACCTACATTTAGGTTGTCGCATTTAGGTGTACCTATTTATTAAAAACCCGACAGTATCTTTGGAAGAATATAGGACATTGTGGAAGAGTATCCTGGCTAACATGCCTGCCAAAATATGGATGGGTTATGTACAGTGCCTTCAGAAAGTATTCACACCCCTTGACTTTTTCACGTTTTGTTGTGTTACAGTCTGAATTTAAAATTGATTGAATTGAGATTTTTGGACAATGATCTACACATAATACCCCATAATGTCAAAGTGGAGATTTAAAAAAATATTTTTTTACAAAATAATTTAAAATTAAACACAGCAATATCTAATTTACACAAGTGTTCAACCCCCTTAATCAATAACTCATAGAAGCACCTTTGGCAGCGATTACAGCTTCAAGTCTTCTGGGGTATGTCTGTATCAGCTTTGCACATCTGGATTTTGGGAGTTTCTCCCTTTATTCCTGGCAGATTTGCTCAAGCTCTGTCAAGTTCGATGGGGAGTGTCGGTGATCAGCAATCTTCAAGACTTTCCATGGATTCTCAATAGGATTCGAGTCTGGGCTTTAGCTGGGTCATTGAAGGACTTTCACATTCTTGTTATGAAACCATTCCAGTGTTGTTTTGGCTGTGTGCTTGAAGTCATTGTCCTGTTGGAACGCAAATTTTGGCTGCAGTCTCAGGTCTTTTGTAATCTGAAGCAGGTTCTCCTCAAGGATATGCCTGTATTTGGATCCATTCATTGTTCCCTGTATCCTGCCAAGTCTCCCAGTCCCTGATGCTGAAAAGCATCCCCATAGCATGATGCTGCCACCACCATGCTTCACAGTCGCGATGGTGTTAGATGGGTCATGAGCTGTGCTCGATTTCTGCCAGATGCGCTTTGCATTCAGGCCAAATAATTCAATTTTTTTCTCACCATACCACAGAATATTTTGCCTCATACTCTGAGTCTTGCACGTGCCTTTTTGCAAACTCCAGGTGTGCTGTCATGTGTCTTTTTCTCAGGAACGGCTTCCGTCTGGCAACTCTCCCATAAAGCCTATATTTATGAAGTGCTGCAGTGACTGTTGTCCCTCTGGCAGGTTCTCCTATCTCAGCCAAGGAACTCTGTAGTTCCTTTAGAGTGGTAATTGGGTTATCGGTCACTTCCCTGACCACGGTTATTTTTGCCCGGTTACTCAGTTTGGTCGGATGGACAGCTCTAGAAAGAGGTAGTTCCATATTCTTTCCATTTCTTAATAAAGGAGCTCACTGTACTCTTGGGAACTTTCAACACTCTAGAAATTGTTTTAAACCCTTCCCCAGATCTATGCCTCCTCACAATTCTATCTCCGAGTTCTACAGGCAGTTCCTTGGACTTCATGGTAGAGTTTCTGCTCTGACATGCACTGTCAACTGTGGGATCTTGTATAGAAAGGTGTGTTTCTTTCTAAATCATGTCCAATCAATTGAATTGGCCACAGGTGGACTCCAATCAAGTTGTAAAGACATCTCAAGGATGATCAAAGGAAATTGGATGCACTTGAGCTCAATTTGGAGCGTCATAGCAAAGGGGTTGAATACTTATTATGCAAATTAGATATTTCTTTATTTCATTTTAATTATTTTGTAAAAAAAAATATATATATTTCCACTTTGACATTATCGGGTATAATGTGTAGATCATCAACAAAAAAAATCTCAATTTAATCCATTTTAAATTCAGGCTAAAACACAACAAAATGTGAAAAGTGTCGAGGGGGGTGTGAATACTTTCGGAAGGCACTGGAAGTTGACGATAAAAGATTGCGGATGATAAACTAGTTTGTTGAAGGTAATAATTTAAAGATATTTTAACAGAGCAGATAAGTAAATTGATCGATTTATTTAATGTTGTTTTCTGACAGCACAAGCGAGATGGGCCAAATGGTCTTCTAATTTTTTTATTTTTTTTTGTATATAGAGTCGAGGCTCATGTAAGAGCCAACACATTACACTCAAAAACATGCATGGACCCATAAAACATACAATAAATAAAGAGAGTGGGAGACTAGGGGAGAGAGAGGAAAGCATACAAGCACAACAGTAGAGAACAGGGACGTTGGTTAATCTGTGGAAGGGAGAGGGCCGGTGAGGGGTGGGGGGAAGAGGGGCGTGGGTGAAGGGAAGGTGTACACGGTATAAAACAAATTGTCACTACCAAGAATTTCAGGAAAGAAGTTGGAGATTGAAAGAGGTGGATTTGGGGGTGTTTTAACGGGTGTAGACAAGATCAAGGTTTTGGATGGGGGAAGATAAGAGATGGTGGGGAACAGCTGTTTTAAAGACCTGGAGGGAGGAGTGGGATTGAAGAGTGTGGGAGTTTGTTCCAGAGGCAGGAGAAAAGAGGAATGAAAGAGTGAAGGTGAGTAGAGAGTCTTGATTTTGGCAGCTTCACCAGAAGAGGGTTTCTGGCAGTTATTGTGCGTCCTGCAGGAATATTTGCGGGACAGAGCACAGACAGAGCAGGGGGAGCAAAGCCGGAGAGGAGTCTATAGAAGACAGAGCCCACCAACCTGCCTGCGGTGTGAGAGAGAGAGAGAGAGAGAGAGAGAGAGAGAAAGAGAAAGAGAAAGAGAAAGAAAGAAAGAAAGAAAGACCCTCAGAATCAGCTTCATCACGGGAGATACCAATGATTCTAAATGCTTTGGTTTCAACAGCCGGAAGCCGAGCTAGGTGTGAGACAGGAGCACCAGCCCAGAGGGGGAGAGCAGTATTCCATTGAGCTGCGGATGAAAGCTTTGTATGTGGTGTGGAGCGCAGAATTGCCCAGAAAGGACTCCACATGACGGAGGATGTGCAGACGACGACTGGCTTTGGAGGCCAGCTTGGAAATGTGGTTTTCCCAGGAAAGATTATGGCAGACAGTGAGACCGAAAAGCTTGAGCGACAGAACTTCTTCGAGAGGATTGGTGAGAAAGTAGATGGGAGGGTTTTCCAGACAGTCTTCTCGGAGAGACAAAGTGAGAATGTGAGATTGTCAGGATTGAAAGACATGTTCCACTTGTTTGACCAGTTTGTGATGTTGTCCAGGTCTGCAGTGAGTGAAGAGGCTGGTTCCTGCCGATCTGAGGGTTGAGATATGGAGCGGCAGAGAGGAGTCATCAGCAAAGAGATAGAGAAGATTTTCCAGAGAGTCGGACAGATCCATTAATGAAGACCAGAAAAAGCACAGGGCCCAGAACACTGCCGTGTGGAACTCCAGCCTGAACAGGAAGGGGAGATGAGAGAATTCCATTCAGGGTCACACGTTGACTGCAACCAGAGAGGAAGTTGGCAATCCACGTGTGGAGGTCTCAGAGCTTACCGTATGAAAGGCACGAGATATGTCAAGGGAGATCGCTCTGATTTTCTGTTTGGCATTGAGGACCTCCATCCATTGTTGAGACAGCAGAAGCAGCATGTCCAGAGTAGAGTGACCTGGTCTGAATCCAAATTGATGATCAGAGATCAAGGCATTGGAAAAGGGGAAGGATTTAATTTCAGAAGCGATGATGCATTCCATGACCATGCTGATTATTAGGATCACACTGATTGGTCTATAGTTGTAAAGATCTGTTTTTGCACGTTTTTTGTGTAAAGCGGTAATGTTGGCAGATTTCCAAGCAGATGGCATATAACCTTGAGCAAAAGAAAGGGTGAAGAGAACAAAGGGAGGGTGTGAAAGAGGGGCAGAGCAGGATTTTAGGACCCGTGGGCTGATGCTGTCTGGTCCAGTTTCAGAATCAGAGTCGAGGTTTGACAGAAACTTCTCCACCTTGTCGGGAGAGAAGGACACAGAGTCCCGGAGCAGCTGGGTTCGACTGGGTAAGGTGGGTACAGAGATTGATGGGTTTGGGACGCAAGATGTTGAGGCAAACACAGAGTTGAGGCTTTCGGATTTTTCACGTGCAGTGTTAGCTGTGTGGCCATTTGACGTAATGGAGGGATGGAGGGGGGAACAAACACCAGAAACAGGTTTGACCAGATGCCACCAGAATTTGGAGGAGGAAGACAGGTTTGGGAGTACCTTCTTGAGAGTAGAGAGATCGTGTTTCCTGGTTCTCCTGAAGGTAGACTCACACTTGTTCCGAGCATTGTGAAAGGAACTGAGATTGCCTTCAGTTGGATTTGCCTTCCATGAGGTGAAGACAAGTTTTTTTTCAGGGCAACTGCCTCACCATAAGATTCAGTGTACCATGAACGGGAGGAAGGGTATGACAACTGAAGACGAGTTGGGATAAATCTGTGCATGAGAGAGAGCAATTTACTTTGTAAGAATTCCCAGCATTGGTTGTCGGAGGCAGTGGAGATGGGAGACCAATCCAGAGGATTGATGACTGCTTTAAGACCGTACCAGTCGGCCTGAGTGAAATGCCAGACTCGTCGGTGCTGAGGAGGCTCTCTGAAAATGGCCAGAGGGATCTCCACTTTAACAAGCAAATGATCTGATGAATGGATTGGAGCAGAAGAACAGCAGACATTTCCAGGGACGTTTGTCATAACCAAGTCTAGAATAGAAGATGCTCCGTTGACTGAGATATGGGTCGGGATATTGACAGATTGTGTCAGTCCCAATGAGTCGCAGAAGTCCTTTGCTGAGGTGCCCTGGCTGGTGAGAGAGGAACCCACATCCAGCCAGCTGGCATGATGACAGTTGAAGTCACCACATATGAGGAAGAGAGAGTTGGGATGAGTGGATAGAAGTTGGTCCATGTTGTCAGACAGCGAAACATAAGTGGAGTCATCACTGTTTGGTGGACGGTGCAGAACACATATTAAGAAAAGGTGAGAGCAGAGAGGAAGCCGTAGCCAGCGGTACACCTGGGGGTGGGGTGGAGAGAGGGTAGTTCAAGGAGAGTGAGGCATAGAGTTTTTGATGTAGGTTGCAACCCCACCACCAGGACGAGGCTCAGGTCTATCATACCGGAGGAGGGAGTAACCAGGAAGAGATATTAATCAAGGAATCGGAGACATCTTGAAGGAGGAATGTTTCTGTTAAGCAGATTAAGTCTGGTTTGTCAGAAGCAACCTGTATGGAAAGGGCAGTCAGGTTTAATCAATCAGGTTTAATCAATTAGGATCAATCAGGTCTCATCCTTTGTTGAGCTATCCTTGTTTCTTTTAATAATAGGTTATCTCATATTTCCAATATTAGTGGAATGTTTATTCACATAAATAAGCCACTCTCCTTGAAATAACCAAGATTTCATTTAATGAATCTCAATTTGAAATTTATGTTTGATCCCCGAGCAGGATTTACGTTTTAATGCGTTACAGAGAAACACTAACACGAAGTTCTCAGAGCTTACTGTTTGGAATAATTTTCATAAAAACTTTAAATGGAGGATGACTTTCCTTTAACAATTTTGGTGATTGAGACTAAATTATTTCTAAGTTATTAACCAACCTATCCAGAGCAACATTTTACAGAGGGAACTCCTCTTTCCTTGAGATAACTTGCACATTGCCACCACAATACCCTCATGGGCATTGATAGACGTGGTATGTATCTTGGAAGTGAGAAGATAATGAATGTTGTCGATCTCCACTGAGAGGAATGAAGAATGAGGAATGAATGGAACTCACCTCTACCTGTCATTCAAATGAATTCTTTTTTCCTCCTTTTCTTTTCTCTTTTATTTTTCCTTCCTTTCCTTTTCTGTTTTTTATTTATTTTTTCTTAATTTTCTTTTTAAGTTTTTTTTTTGAAAGGGGATTTGAGTAGGTGAGGGACTAACAGCCTGATCTTTTCCTTCTCCTATTTTATTTTCCTCAGTTGGAAGTGTTTTCCCTAAAAAGCCCGAAACGCATTTATCCACTAACTCTTGAAGTCAAATCTCTTATTATAGTTCCAGAGTGTCAACTGGCTCCAGCTATTTTCACTGAACTTGGCTATTCTTTCCAAGTCGAAGTGGCAGTTTCAGACGTATTCATCATACAAAATGGCTGCAGGTTAAACCAGGTGCGGTGTTACTGGTTGCTGCAGGAGATGTTCAGATTGAAGGACCAGGCAGTGGCAATCTATAAACACTCTACATTGTGTCTGCTTGAGCCTTTTGGTGGAAATGCACATCCATTAGTGACACCGTTGCATCTCGTATCATGGTTTCCTTTGAGGAAATGGCATGCCCAACTTGAAAAACCCAAAACCTATGTGTCCGTGGTATTTTGGTGTTGGTCTCGGAGCTAAATTCCTCTGAGCCAAATGTCTTTTGGGCTTTTATGGAAAACACTCCCCGCACTCACCCCTTCAGAAAAAAATCCTGAAACGAAAATTAATAATAAAACAATAAATAAAGAAAAGAAAAGGGAAAAGAGAAAGCAATTTCATTTCAATGAGAATGAACCAAGCTTTGGTTCTTTGAGTTTACTGTCTGATGGAGGTCTTTGCCTGGAATTAATTAAAAGTGTGAGGAACACAATTTAATTGTCCCAACATGGAAACATCAACCGGATCGTAGCATTGTTCGGGCCCACAAACCCCTCAAAGCACGACAAACTCGTGAATGGCAGCATAAAATATTGTTAGGCCCAGGGGATTCCTTGGCACTCCTTCCTCTGGAGGAAATACTCCGGTGTTGTTCTTTGTCACGATGATAATGAAGCAAACTTTGGTGTCGTACTTGGTCCAAAAATGTGCTCAATTATTTCAGAAACCAAACACGGGAGATTCAGGTCTATACATCTCAATAACCAAGTCTGTTTGTTTCAGAATGATGGTCTAGATGGTTTGTAGTAGGGTGGTGTTGTTTATTAGGTCATTTTACCCTCTTTTACTCACCTGAATGTCCAAAGGGTGAAATAAAAGGTGGAAGATAACCTTTGATGGATGCACTTGATTCTATCAGGCATGCACCATCATACCTTTCGTAATGTGATCAGATTCAAATCTTTGATCTTCACAAGAGGTTTCGGTGGGTCAAAGGTGGTAAACAGCAGGGTATATGTGTCCTGTTGACCTGAAGATCATCATGAAACACAGTCATGTTAAAGTCTTCCTTGTGTGACTGAAGGTGTTCAAATCTCTTATCTTAATAGTCCCATAGATGAACCACCATTGTAACTTTTGTAAATATATTGTGTTGCATTGTAGTTTTTTATCGTTGGTTTAGTATTATAATTTAATATCTTACTTTTGAAATTTGCAATTAAGACCTATTTTTGCGTTGACCTTAGGCTTGTGGTGGACCATGCACATTATTCACATGCAAGACAAAGGTTGGGAGACATCAGTATACTTTCAAATGAGATGGTAAGAACATCAATAGAAAACGGATAGATCAACTTGTAGCACATGGGTCTGGGTTTCCGCATCAGGAGGCACCGCTTCCGATGGGATCTCTGGACAGGACAACCCCGAATGCTTTAAACCTCTTCGTCTTACAATACTTTAACCACTAATTGTTTGAGTAACGCACTTGCCCCGAGATGGACGCCAAGGAAGGCTGGGATATTTTGATGCACCGGCCTGCGGGGTTACCTTAGCAACTTGCTCGCAAAAGCAGTCGTCCAGGAGACGTGTGTAGAATTCCAGAGAATCCCGTGTATTTGGGTGTTCGGCCCCTCCCCGTAACAGATTATCGCCCTCCTCCATTGTGCGGCGTAAGGGTGATTGAGCAGAGATCTGCATTGTGTGGCACCTCGTGAAAGGCGAGGGGGCATTATGATGCACCGCCTTTAGCAGTTTCCTGACGAACACGCAAATCGCAAACTTCCTCTCCACCATCTTGTCACCCTCAATGGTTAGGATGTTTGCACTCTTCCCAGGACAAACTGTGGGCAGCCCGACCCTCTGCATATATATATATATATATATATATATATATATATATATATATACATACAAATCAAAAAGCACGTGACTACCCAACAAGAAACCCCACAAACGAAACAAACACGTATTTGAGTCACAATGGTAAATTGCCCTTTGTCGCCGGAGCCGTGACAAGTAAAGTGTTGGGTTGCCTGTGGTTGTGTTGCCGATTGTCCCTCATGGCGCGTTGAGACCCGCGGATGAAATCAAATTGTCCAAAATATGTTTTTTGTGTTTATCCGCTGTAAAGTGGACCATCAATGTAAAGAGGTGGAACAAAATTATCGAGCGGAAAAGAAGAAAGAAAATGTTTGGGAGAAAGTTTAAACGGAATGCAATTTTTTTCCTTCTTTCTGTATTTGATGAAGTCTTCGAGCAAAAAACCGTGCAAGTCACAGAACCCTCATTACAGCCTGAAATGTATTATTTCATCATCACTATGTGTTATAGTTATTATTTATTATTGTTAATTATTCGGTCTATTATAATAATTATTATTACTAGGGCATGCCCGTACTATATCTATATCTAAAATTATATCCCCCCCCCTCTATTTACATGAAATGGTTTGGTCCAAAGCGAACGGCTTGCGAGTACGGTGACAATCCCCCCCCCCCCCCCTCTATTTACATGAAATGGTTTGGTCCAAAGCGAACGGCTTGCGGAGTTTGGTAAAGAAATCGCCATAGCGTGCACAAACGCGCAGGAAAGCGAAAGAATCACAAATTAGTTTTAATTAGTTTTAAAACATAGTTTAACGCCAACATAGTTTGCCAACGTGAAATAAATGAATACGCTCTCAAATGTGCCGTCCGAGGCAGAGTCTGTTCGGCACGTTCGGCACACGTGATAGCTCGCTGCTCTCTGATTGGTTGAATGGTTTTTTGGACATAGCTCGGTAACTACTTGTCCGATTAATATGAAACCTTGAAAAGGCACATCCTCGGGTCCCCAGCAATATACCTGGCAAGTTTAAAGTATATCGGACCCGTGGTTGTCGAGAAACAGCGGTCACAGACAAACAAACAAACATACACACAGAGATTACTGGCATTATAGATAGATTATGGACATTAAAATTAAAATCGCATTTTATATACTTTTAATGGATATCGATTTTTGTGTTTTAAAATAATCATGTTCTATATAAATCCTTATGTACACACTTTGTTTATGTTTATGTTGAGGTTTATGAGGTTTATGTTGATAAACATGGTTACTCCTTTCATATTTACCATCGTAACTCACACCTGTCATGATCCGAAAAGACTGTCGTTTTGTAAGTGAAATGAAAACATCAATGTGGTATTTCCTGTTGATGATGAGCAAACCAATGACGACTCAACACTTCATAATCTGTATCCATCCATGTTTTACCTTTTTGATGGCATTCGTGGACTGATGCAAACACGCTGCAGTGCAGGTTTATGTGCACCCTATACTTGTGTGCCCACACAGACCGACACAAACATTCACCAAGATTATTTTTCAATTCAAATACACAGACTGTTCAGCAATATGCTTCTTTTATTCCAACAGGAACGTTGAAAATATGATGCGATATATGGATATACAGTGTATGTACAGTGCATTCAGAAAGTATTCAGACCCCTTCACTTTTTCACATTTTGTTATGTTGCAGCCTTATGCTGAAATCGTTGAAATACATTTTTTCCCTCATCAATCTACACTCAATACCCCATAATGACAAAGAGAAAACAGGATTTTAGAAAGTTTTGCAAATTTATTTAAAAGAAAAAACTGAAATATCACATTGACATAAGTATTCATACCCTTTGCTATGACACTTGAAATTTAGCTCAGGTGCCTCCCATTTCTCTTGATCATCTTTGAGATGTTTCTACATATTGATTGGAGTCCACCTGTGGTAAATTCAATTGATTGGACATGATTTGGAAAGGCACACACCTGTCTATATAAGGTCTCACAGTTGACAATGCATATCAAAGCAAAAAGCAAGCCATGAGGTCGAAGGAACTGCCTGCAGAGCTCAGAGACAGGATTGTGTCGAGGCACAGATCTGGGGAAGCCTACAAAAAAATATCTGCTGCATTGAAGGTTCCCAAGACCACAGTGGCCTCCATAATTCTTAAAAGGAAGAAGTTTGGAACAACCAGGACTCTTCCTAGAGCTGGCCGCCGGCAAAACTAAGCAATCGGGGGAGAAGGCCCTTGGTAATAGAGGTGACCAAGAACCCCGATGGTCACTCTGGCTGAGCTCCAGAGATCCTGTGTGGAGATGGGAGAAACTTCCAGAAGGACAACCATCACTGCAACACTCCACCGATCTGGGCTTTATAGTAGAGTGGCCAGACGGAAGCCTCTCCTCAGTGAAAGACACATGAAAGCCCACTTGGAGTTTGCAAAAAAAGCACCTAAAAGACTCTCAGACTGTGAGAAACAAGATTCTGTGGGCTTTCGTGTATTTCACTCGGAGAGTTCCGTCTGGCCACTCTGCCATAAAGAGTGTCTTTCATGTGTGTATATACCTAATATATACACACATATACAAAAGCCTCCAAACTCCGGAGTTTGGCAGGCAAGGCGTACGTACGTGGCGGTGACGTCACTGTGTGTGTGCTCATTAGGTTGGAGCACTAAATAATTATATTCTGATTGGTTACTCCCGACCGCATCTCGGCGACACCATATAATGAGTGGATACCAGAGATAATGTACCGTGTGGCAGACGGTGCTTGTCGCTCCCATTAAGGTGCAGCGATAGCTGAATGGGATACCTTAATAGCGTTCACCACTGATAGTATGGAGTCGCATAATGACTGGTATAAAACCGAAGAGTTTTCCGATTCCTGAGTGTATGCAGGACTCGCTGTGTTGCCCTGATGAAGCCCCAACAAGGGTGGAACCAGGTCGGTAACTGTGAGCTTTTGCATGCACTCATGATTGTATTTGAAATAAGATCTAAAATTACGTACTGCTAGATGGCTCCTCTGGAGTTTGGCAGGCAAGGTGTACGTATGTGGCGGTGACGTCACTGTGTGCTCTCATTAGGTTGGAGCACTAAAGAATTATATTCTGATATTGTGCATTCAGAAAGTATTCAGACCCCTTCACCTTTTTCACATTTTGTTATGTTGCAGCCTCATGCTGAAAATCGTTTAAATTCATTTTTTTCCTCATCAATCAACACTCAATACCCCATAATGGCAAAGAGAAAACAGGATTTTAGAAAGTTTTGCAAATTTATTTAAAAGAAAAAACTGAAATATCACATTGACATGAGTATTCATACGCTTTGCTATGACACTTGAAATTTAGCTCACGTGCCTCCCATTTCTCTTGATCATCTTTGAGATGTTTCTACACCTTGATTGGAGTCCACCTGTGGTAAATTCAATTGATTGGACATGATTTGGAAAGGCACACACCTGTCTATGTAAGGTCTCACAGCTGATAATGCATATCAGAGCAAAAACCAAGCCACGAGGTCGAAGGAACTGCCTGAAGAGCTCAGAGACAGGATTGTGTCGAGGCACAGATCTGGGGAAGCCTACAAAAAAATCTCTGCTACAATGAAGGTTCCCAAGAGCACAGTGGCCTCCATAATTCTTAAATGGAAGAAGTTTGGAACAACCAGGACTCTTCCTAGAGCTGGCCGCACGGCCAAACTGAGCAATCGGGGGAGAAGGGCTTTGGAAACAGAGGTGACCAAGAACCCGATGGTCACTCTGGCTGAGCTCCAGAGATCCTGTGTGGAGATGGGAGAAACTTCCAGAAGGACAACCATCACTGCAACACTCTACCGATCTGGGCTTTATGGCAGAGTGGCCAGACGGAAGCCTCTCCTCAGTGAAAGACGTATGAAAGCCCGCTTGGAGTTGGCAAAGAAGCACCTAAATGACTCTCAGACTGTGAGAAACAAGATTCTGTGGTCTGATGAAACCAAGATTGAACTGTTTGGCCTCAATTCTAAGCGTTATGTCTGGAGGAAACCAGGCACCGCTCATCACCTGCCCAATACCACCCCAACGGTGAAGCATGGTGGTGGCAGCATCATGCTGTGGGGGTGTTTTTCAGCAGCAGGGAATGGTGGACTGGTCAGGGTTTGGGGAACAACGAACGGAGCAAAGTGCAGAGATATCCTTCATGAAAACCTGAAACAGAGCGCTCAGGACCTCAGACTGGGCCGAAGGTTCACCTTCCAACAGGACAATGACCGAAGCACACAGCCAAGACAATGCAGGAATTGCTTCGGGACAACTCTGTGAAGGTCCTTGAGTGGCCCAGCTAGAGCTCTGACTTGAACCTAATGGAACATCTCTGGAGAGACCTGAAAATGGCTGTCCACCGACGGTCCCCATCCAACCTGACAGAACTTGAGAGGATCTGCAGAGAAGAATAGCAGAAAATCCCCAAATCCAGGTGTGCAAAGCTTGTCACGTCATAGTCAAGAAGACTCGAGGCTGTAATGGGTACCAAAGGTGCTTCAACGAAGTACTGAGTTAGGGTCTGAATACTTATGTCAATGTGATATTTCATTTTTTTCTTTTTAATAAATTTGCAAAACTTTCTAAAATCCTGTTTTCTCTTTGTCATTATGGGGTATTGAGTGTAGATTGATTAGGGAAAAAATGAATTTAAACGATTTCAGCATAAGGCTGCAACATAACAAAATGTGAAAAAAGCGAAGGGGTCTGAATACTTTCTGAATGCACTGTATATATATATATATATATATATATATATATATATATATATATATATATATATATATATATATATATATATATATATATATATATATATATATATATATATATATATATATATATACATCTGTATCTATATATATCTCTATATAAATGCATCTGTATCTATATATATCTATATATAAATGCATCTGTATCTATATATATCTATATATAAATGCATCTGTATCTATATATATGCATCTGCATCTATATATATAATTATCTATATATAAATGCATCTGTATCTATATATATCTATATATAAATGCATCTGTATCTATATATATATATATCTATATATAAATGCATCTGTATCTATATATATGCATCTGTATCTATATATATCTAAATATAAATGCATCTGTATCTATATATATGCATCTGTATCTGTATATATCTATATATATGCATCTGTATCTATATATATCTATATATAAATCCATCTGTATCTATATATATGCATCTGTATCTATATATATAATTATCTAAATATAAATGCATCTGTATCTATATATATGCATCTGTATCTATATATATAATTATCTATATATAAATGCATCTGTATCTATATATATCTATATATAAATGCATCTGTATCTATATATATGCATCTGCATCTATATATATAATTATCTATATATAAATGCATCTGTATCTATATATATCTATATATAAATGCATCTGTATCTATATATATATATATCTATACATAAATGCATCTGTATCTATATATATGCATCTGTATCTATATATATCTAAATATAAATGCATCTGTATCTATATATATGCATCTGTATCTGTATATATCTATATATATGCATCTGTATCTATATATATCTATATATAAATCCATCTGTATCTATATATATGCATCTGTATCTATATATATAATTATCTAAATATAAATGCATCTGTATCTATATATATCTATATATAAATGCATCTGTATCTATATATATGCATCTGTATCTATATATATCTATATAAAATGCATCTGTATCTATATATATGCATCTGTATATATATATAATTATCTATATATATATGCATCTGTATCTATATATATCTATATATAAATGCATCTGTATCTATATATATCTAGATATAAATGCATCTGTATCTATATATATATGCATCTGTATCTATATATATCTATATGTAAATGCATCTGTATCTATATATATGCATCTGTATCTATATATATCTATATATAAATCCATCTGTATCTATATATATGCATCTGTATCTATATATATATATATCTATATATAAATGTATCTGTATATATATATATATATATATATATATATATATATATATGCATCTGTATCTATATATATCTATATATAAATGCATCTGTATCTATATATATGCATCTGTATCTATATATATATAATTATCTAAATATAAATGCATCTGTATCTATATATATCTATATATAAATGCATCCATATCTATATATATGCATCTGTATCTATATATATCTATATATAAATGCATCTGTATCTATATATATGCATCTGTATCTATATATATAATTATCTATATATAAATGCATCTGTATCTATATATATATATATATATAAATGCATCTGTATCTATATATATCTATATATAAATGCATCTGTATCTATATATATATCTATATATAAATGCTGCCCAATCAAGGTGTGTAAAGTTGGAAGAGACCTATCCCAACAGACTCTCAGCTGTTATTGCTGTCAAGGGTGCTTTCACCAAGTATTAACTCAGGTGGGTGGACACTTGTATAACCAAGATAATCTAGTTTTGTATTTTTCATAAATTTTCAATAAAAGATTCCAGAGCACGCAGGTTTCCGCCCAGACAAATCAACAAGCCAACTGCTCAACCTCACACAACATATCAAAGATGGTTTTGAGCAAGGGATGGTAACAGGCGCTGTTTTGCAGACCTGTCAGCAGCATACGATACAGTGAACCATAGGCGTCTCCTCTGCAAGATCCTAGAGATGATAAAAGATATTCACTGAACAAAGCTGTTAGAAAGCATGCTTCAGAATCGCCGGTTCTATGTTGAACTAGGTGGGAAGCGCAGCAGGTGGCGTATTCAGAAGAATGGTGTTCCTCAGGGTAGCCTGCTTGCACCGTTGCCGTACAACATCTACACAAATGACCAACCTATAGACGGTTTTACACACCGTTTTATATATGCTGATGACTTGTGTCTGCCCAAAGCACTAATTTTAACACCGTGGGGTAAACGCTGTCTGAGGCCTTGGAGGGACTAATATCCTGCTATGAAGAAAACCACCTTCGTGCAAACCCAACAAAGACCCAAGTTTGTGCATTCTACCTCAGAAACCGCAAAGCCAAACACCAGCTTAAAGTAACCTGGTGTGGAGCAACATTGAGGCATTGCGAGCACCATAACTATTTAGGAGTCACTCTTGACCGATGCCTTACCTTCAACAAACACACAGAGAAGACAACGGCAAAAGTGAGCGCACGAAACAACATTCTGAATGAGCTCACAAACACAATATGGGGAGCAAGCTCAAACATTGAGAACCAGTGCACTTGCTCTTTGCTGTACCACTGCTGAATACACCTGCCCTGTATGGGAAAGATCTACTCATGCTAAGAACATGGATTCCGTTCTGAATGCAAGCTGCCGATCCATCACAGGTTGTTTAAAACCAACAAACACCAACAGACTATATATCTTAATGGGTATAGCTCCCCCTGATATAAGAACGGTAGCCAGCAAGAAAGAGCGACTCCGTCAAACATCAGATGAGAGGCACTCTCTGCATGGTCATGCACCTACACTCAGCCGCCTAAAGTCAAGGAAGAGCTTCATGAACAGTATCGTTTCATTACAATCAACCCCATCTGAAGTCCGCATCGCTTTGTGGAAAGACAGGCTTGCCAATCTCGAACAACCCCCAGCGATGGAAATTCTACCTGATGAAAGCTTCCCCCACGAGCCAATTGCAACTGGGTAACATGGAAGTGCCTTAACAGATTTAGGACTGGTGTAGGTCGTTCAAAGGTGTCACAAAACAAATGGGGATATACAACCATCCCGACAACTTGCGAATGTGGAACTGAGCCACAGACTATGCAACATCTCCTGCAATGTCCATCGCTAGAGGAACCCTGCACTGTTGCAGATGTTGCCGAATTCAACAACAAGGCGCAAAAATGTGTCCAGTTTTGGCTGGGCCATGTATAGACTGTCCGTGGACACGATAAGAAGAAGAATAAATTTTCTGAAATTTGGAGAACTCCTTTTCCACTGTATTTGATTGACAAGTCACTGGAAACCCCCCATCCAAAAGCTTGATCTTTTCTATCCTTGTTAATTCACCCCACATCCACTTTTTTGAAATACTGACTTCTTTCCTGGAAGGCCCTAGTAGTGTCCATTTGTTTTATACCTCTCCCACACCCCCCTCCCTCCACTCCCCCCTTCCCATGCCTCCCCCCCCCCAAGCCCTCTCCCTTCCACAGATCTCTCGATGTCCCTGTTTTCTACTGTTGTACTTGTGCACTTCCCTCTCTCTCCCCATCTTGTCTCCCGCTCCCTTTATCTTATGTTTTATGTGTCCGGTTGTTTGTTACTTGCAAAATCGAAGATTTTTCAAGTATATTGGTCGGTTCCGTTTGTGGTTCTGTCTGTTTGTCTGTTTGTCACCGGCCTACAGGTCACAATTCTAAACCGATCGTCACGAAACTTCACCAAGTTGTATAAGTCGTCCCAATTGAGAAGCCTATTGATTTTGAGGTCAAAGGTCATCTTGAGGTCAAATTTCAAAAATCGCCATTTTAAATCCGAATGACTTGAAAATTGAATACCATTTGTATATCAAGCCACTAAATTGGGAAACATACTATTTTTGAGGTCAAAAGGTCAAAGGTCAACTCAAGGTCAAATTTTAAAAATCATCAATTTTCATCTGAAAAACCATCAATTTTCATCCGATTGACTTGAAAATTGAACAGCATTTGCATATCGAGTCACTAAATTGGGAAACATACTATTTTTAGGTCAAAAGGTCAAAGATCAACTCAAGGTCAAACTTCCAAAATCATCACTTTTTATCTGAAAAACCATCAATTTTCATCCGATTGACTTGAAAATTGAACAGCATTTGCACATTGAGTCACTAAATAGGGAAACCAACTATTATTGAGGTCAAAGGTCAACTCAAGGTCAACCTTCAAAAATCATCAATTTTCATCTGATAAATCGTCACTTTTCATCCTGTTGACCCGAGCTTTGATCAAGATTGTAAATTTTAATCTTCATTAAATGGACAATTTGCTGTATCAATGGAAAACTTTTTTTTGGGGGGGGGGGGGCGGATTTTGCAAGTATCGTGCTACGCATGACGTGTTCTTGTTTTTCTGTCATTAATGGTAACTCTTGCACGTGCCTCGATTTTGTGTACAAAAAATAAAAATCTGGGAATTTCTATACTAACACAATGTGGTGAATTTAGTTAAAATTGTTTTGAAATACTACGTAGAAAAAAACAATAGTTTGTTTGGTGGTGATTAACCTTGCTGTGAGACCACGCACTTAATGATCTTTCTTTGTACATACATGCTATTATAGTACCTCTTTGTCATTAGTTAAATATCGTGAATTTTTCCAAATTTCCCTAATCAACATGAATTTGTTAAATATCCTGAAACAAATATACACGTGTGTTTGATATTGATAAGTTAATAAATAATGAGATTAATTGGATTGATAAATTAATAAATAATTGGACTCATTGGTTATAATAAGCAAATGCTTTACCTTCATTTTTGAATTTTCGAACTCCCAGTTATTTTATGGATGTACTGTGATTATAATGATATTTTTATTCATCGTTGAGGCACGGCTCCTCTTGTGTTCCGTTCACTGGAGGCAGGTGGTTGCTCGAGCTGTGTATTTTCTCTGCAGTGTAAAGTATTTAAGAACACAGCCATTGGAGACGGAGCATGTGAAGTGGACAGGAATCCAATACCTGGGAAGGACTCCAGGAAAAATATAAGGAGAAAAGCAAGTTATTTCTATTTCATGAGTCACACTTCAATAAACTCGAGTGTAAACGTATAACGAACACACTTACATATTGAGTATTTTGATACATTTACCTCCTGTGAGCTTCACTTTTCTCACTCTTCGCAAATCTTTCTTCCCCTCATCCTCTCCCCAGCCTGATCCCTGACTGGAGGGAGTGGTGGGTTGAAGTGGTGTATGGTGGATTGGTGATGTGGTGGCTTGGCAAAATGGTGCGAGTGGTGGGTTGAAAGGGTGAATGTTGGATTGGCGATGTGGTAAGTGGTGGATTTGTTGATGTGTTGGATTGGCAATGTGAGTGGTGGATTAGTGAAAGTGGTGGATTGGTGATGTTGTGAAAGTGTTGGGTGATGGTGTGAGTGTTGGATTGGTGATGTGGTGGATTGGTGAGGTGAGAGGATTGGATTGATGAAGTGTTGAGAGGGTTGGATTGGCAATGTAGTGAGTGATAGATTGGTGAGAGTGGAGGAATGGTGTATGGTGATGAGTGGTGGATTGGTTAGATGAATGGTGCATTGATGTGTTGGATTTTTGATGTGGTGGATTGGCTATGTGAGTGGTGGATGACTGAGAGTGGTTGGTTAGAATGGTGGATTGATGGTGATTAGTGGTGGATTGGCAATGTGAATGGTGGATTGATGGTGATGAGTGTTGGATTGGTGAAGTGGTGAATTTGCTATGTAGTGAGAGTGGCACATTGGTAAGCGTTGGATTTGCGAAATGGTGAGAGTGATGGGTTGGAGAAGTGGTGAGTGTTGGATTAGCGATATGGTAAGTGGTGCATTTGTTATGTGGTGGATTGGCAATGTGAGTGGTGGATGAGTGAGTGTTTGATTGGCATTGTGAGTTGAAGTGGTGATTGGTGGATTGACGAAATGGTGGGAGTGGTGCATTGAAGTGGAGAATGGTGGATTGATGATGTTTTGGATTTGTTGATGTGGATTGGTAGTGTGAATGGTGGATTGGTGAAATGGTGGATTGATGGTGATGAGTGTTGGATTTGTGATGGGGTTGATTGGCAATGTGAGTGGTGAAGGTGGTAGATTGCCGAAGTGGTTGGAATGGTAGATTGGCGATTTGGTGAGTGGTAGATTAGTGATGCGGTGGATTGGCAACGTGAGTGGTGGATGGGTGAGTGGTGGATTGTTGAAGTGGTGAAGGTATTAGATTGCCGAAGTGATTGGAATGGTCGATTGGCGATTTGGTGAGTGGTGGATGATTGATGCGGTGGATTGGCAATGTGAGTGGTGGATGAGTGAGAGTGGTGGATTGTTGAAATGGTGAAGGTACTAGATTGCCGAAGTGATTGGAATGGTCGATTGCCGATTTGGTGAGTGGTGGATGATTGATGCGGTGGATTGGCAATGTGAGTGGTGGATGAGTGAGAGTGGTGGATTGTTGAAGTGGTGAAGGTACTAGATTGCCGAAGTGGTTGGAATGCTAGATTGGCGATTTGTTGAGTGGTGGATTAGTGATGCAGTGGATTGGCAATGTGAGTGGTGGATGAGAGAGAGTAGTGGATTGCTGCAGTGGTGAAGGTACGAGATTGCCGAAGTGGTTGGAAATGTCGATTGGCGATTTGGTGAGTGGTGGATGAGTGATGCGGTGGATTGGCAATGTGAGTGGTGGATGAGTGAGAGTGGTGGATTGTTGAAGTGGTGAAGGTACGAGATTGCCGAAGTGGTTGGAAATGTCGATTGGCGATTTGGTGAGTGGTGGATGAGTGATGCGGTGGATTGGCAATGTGAGTGGTGGATGAGTGAGAGTGGTGGATTGTTGAAGTGGTGAAGGTACTAGATTGCCGAAGTGGTTGGAATGGTTGATTGGCGATTTGTTGAGTGGTGGATTAGTGATGCAGTGGATTGGCAGTGAGAGTGGTGGATTGTTGAAGTGGTGAAGGTACTAGATTGCCGAAGTGGTTGGAATGGTCGATTGGCGATTTGTTGAGTGGTGGATTAGTGATGCAGTGGATTGGCAATGTGAGTGGTGGATGAGTGAGAGTGGTGGATTATTGAAGTGGTGAAGGTACGAGATTGCCGAAGTGGTTGGAATGGTCGATTGGCGATTTGGTGAGTGGTGGATGATTGATGCGGTGGATTGGCAATGTGAGTGGTGGATGAGTGAGAGTGGTGGATTGTTGAAGTGGTGAAGGTACTAGATTGCCAAAGTGTTTGGAATGCTAGATTGGCGATTTGTTGAATGGTGGATTAGTGATGCAGTGGATTGGCAATGTGAGTGGTGGATTAGTGAGAGTGGTGGATTGTTGAAGTGGTTGAAGGTACTAGATTGCCGAAGTGGTTGGAATGGTCGATTGGCGATTTGGTGAGTGGTGGATGAGTGATGCGGTGGATTGGCAATGTGAGTGGTGAATGAGTGAGAGTGGTAGATTGTTGAAGTGGTGAAGGTACGAGATTGCCGAAGTGGTTGGAATGGTCGACTGGTAATTTGGTGAGTGGTGGATTGGAATGGTCGATTGGTGGATCACTTGATGCGGTGGATTGGCAATGTGAGTGGTGGATGAGTGGGAGTGGTGGATTGTTGAAGTGGTGAAGGTACTAGATGCCGAAGTGGTTGGAATGGTCGATTGGCGATTTGTTGAGTGGTGGATGAGCGATGCGGTGGATTGGCAGTGAGAGTGGTGGATTGTTGAAGTGGTGAAGGTACTAGATTGCCGAAGTGGTTGGAATGGTCGATTGGCGATTTGGTGAGTTGTGGATGAGTGAGAGTGGTGGATTGTTGAAGTGGTGAAGGTACTAGATTGCCGAAGTGATTGGAATGGTCCATTGGCGATGTCTATTACTGCTTACGAGGACGAAGCGATTCCTGCACGCTGCCCGACCCTTTCGCTGTAAGCCTTGGCAATCACGTGCTCGTGAATAAGGATCATCTTCATTGCTCTATATATTTATTGCACAGATTGACAAAAACTGTAATTCGGTTAAAATTCGTCGTACCGCGTTCATGTTGTACAAACGCACTCGTGCCCCGAATGTAAGCCAACGATCACCGTTCAACCAAGTCGTGATGACGTGCGAGCAAACTGCCCAACTGATTGCGTAATAACGACGTCTTCCATCGATCATCGAACCAATCAAAATGATCACGTGACACGAATCGAAAATCCAAAAAGTGCTCGAACCTTAAGCTTTCGTTGCCGCGTAATTTGTCGCCGTTAACCTCCTTACAAACGAACTTCGCGCACTTTTATGCGTCATCGCGTTTTGCGCATTTGCGCATTATGTAGTCCTGACGTCATTTTTCTCGACAATGACGTCACAACGATGTGTAAATTTGCTCGATGACGATTCGTAGGAATGCCCGCGGAACGTTATGAAGGTATTCCATGATTCGTGACATGGCCGAAGCCCGAATGTGATCAATATTTTATCGGCGATGAATTACGGCGTGTGTATTTTGCCCCGGTGGTCCTAAAGCACCAATAAACAATTGGGCGAGCCAGGTACGCCGCACGCAGTCACTACACAGCCAAAGGGCGAGTGACGTCTCGATAGATCACTTTATAATAAGAACTCGCACGTGATGTATGAAGCCTTGTCCGAACGGTCAGACTTCGTCCGTGTGTTTTATGGAATTACGGCGGAATCGTTATTATAAAATACTCAGCACTCTTTATAAAAGCAAATATAAAATGATCACATGTTTCGGGTTATTTAGTGCAACCATTACATCGCCGTTGAGCGATTTGTATTGGCTCATCAATTTTACTCCTCCACTCACGTGCTTTACGCGCAAAATGTCTCGCGCGCGCGGACGCACGCACGCACGCGCGCGATGGCGGCGCTTGCTTTCCATTACCGCGAAATGAAAATGCTGATTGCAATAATCAGTTTTTCACATCCGTCTTCGGGCTCCATTGAAACCGCTCAACAAAATGTTTTGGATTTCCCCCACCATAAATAAAACCATGACGACCATCCCATGGGAAACTAGCCGTTTCATTCATTTAAATACATACAGGTGTCTGGTCGAAAGGTTAAACGTCGTTTTGCGATTCCTACAGGTGAGCGTTGCATTTCTTTCCTCTTTGTTTTTTTTTTGCCAAACGAACTTGGTGGTTTTAGGAGGAAAATAATGGTTGTTGTTTAAGAGGATTGGTCGAATCTTGCTGGCTTTTTTATATTTCCGTTTACGTGTTACTCTATTTATCCACCACCATGTTGTCACCTGCCTTCACAGATTCGGCCTCTTGGGGGCAAAGGTAACTCTGACCCAGTGGATGGCAATGATCGTTCAAGGTACGACCTTTGGCTCCGTACTTGTCGTGCACACGTCGTGAGGGTAAATTACGAGTGCTCACAAATTGTGACAACCGTGACCTTTATAGGTCTTGAACAAAGGGTGCACTTGTCTGAAGCATTATTTTTCAGGACAGGAAAGGCTGGTTTGATGCAAACATCAATATGGCCACTCAAAGCAGTGCTGTCCAAACGACATCAGCTTCAGGTTTGCAATAAAGGACCTCAAGCTTTTGAAACTTGTGAACCATTCCTTTGAATGAAACAAATGAAATGCCAAATAGTGTTCAACTTGCTCTGCCTTTTTGCATTACCCTCATTCATTGAGTGACTGCAGAAATCTTCCATGGGTCTGCACGAATCTCTAAAAAGAAATATAGGACTATTGAACCCTTGCAGATGCACTGGTGATTGCTCATATTTGCAATATTGTTTAGGTTTTCAACAAAACCTTGTTGCTGCTCAATGAAACCACAATGGAAGAACAGCTGTGCAATCCTTTATGACGTATGTTAAGGAAGAAGATGCAATGAGCAGCTAAAGCATCGTGGATGGAACACCAACACCTTTTCTGCATGAGGACATGGGAGACTAGTAAGGGATGCTGAATCAATGCGGGTGAAGGGACCTTCCCTGAGCGGGCAGTAAGGAACCCGGTAGAAAAACGCGCAAAATGAGGCGTTACGCATTTGCCAGACTCGCATTCATCACGTACGAAACGTCTCATTGCATCTCCATAAAAACTTATTTGCACCATCCCGTTTCCTCGTAGCCGGTTTATTATTATGATTTTTGCTCCAGTCTGCCCCGAGCAGTGCGGGCACATCTTTCCGCCTCGTGCCGATGCTGTCCCCATCGTGCACGCGCTCTCTGGCACCGTGCAGAGCACACGTGGAGGTGCTCCTACAAAAGGTGACCTGCACGGGCCATTCGGCTAAATCTTATACATCTGCCTACCCTCATGAGCTAACCTTCGTCCCTCCACCCCCTTCTTTTCCCACCCATCTGCCCCACTCCAAACCGCTAAAATTATTGTTCTTTTCCCAGCAGCGCCTTTGCTTTTGCAAGGAGTTCGCGGTCGCGCATCACCCATTGTGAAAACGGTCTCTAAAAATAACGCGAGGTACAATGCACGCTCAAACGTCGGGACTCGACAAAAGAGTCGGTTATGACCTTTGAAACCTCCCTTTTTTCTTTGGACGCAGGCGCTCATATTTCATCCTGCCTTACAGTCTGCTGAAAGAGCTAATGTATTCCGTTTGCCGGCCCTTGTGGCTTTTGGTTGCTGTCCAGCACTGTGGACGCTAAGGCCAGGGGCCGTGTTTTTTCCGAAGGTGAAACGCTCCTTTCAGGAGTCGTTTATTTTCCTTGCCCCCCGCATGTGTGCGGCGCGCCCAGATGAAAGGACGACTGCCGAAGGAGTCCATGTCAGGCGAGATGCAAGCGGGCCTTGCTCACAGGGCTCATTGTGATGGGAGCCGCGGCTGCACGGCCTCTGCCCGTGCTGTGCCATGTCCTACTCTGCCACGTATGTGACCGTACATCCTGCGAAAAAGGTTCATTCATTTCATAAGCACATCTAAAACCGCCCTCCTCATTGGTACAAGGACCTTGTCAAGACGAAATTATCATATTCATAATCTTTCTAGGTACATA
>NC_136273.1:63067534-63148089 GCF_964187855.1 Myxine glutinosa | reverse complement strand
CGCTTATATCATGCGAGGCAAGATCACTCCGCGCTTCATAAATCCATGCCCGTCGGTGATATTCCCTCAGCCCTGGTTGGCTGGTGAGGGCTTACCGGCCACACCTTTGATTGGCTGGTTGACAGGCCCCACCTTCTGCTTGGTGTTCTGCCCCCTTTTTCCTCGGGCCTGACCGCATGGTTTATGGTGGCTTGAACGAGCGCTAAGGAGGCTGCTGCTGGCAGAGGGCGCGTAATGGCGTCGCTGGAAGAGAGAGGTTGGCAAAATGGCCGGAATTGGATTGGGTACCTACTCTTATTTAATTGATGCAATGCAGATTCAACTATTGGAACACGGCCTCATCTAAAACACATAATATGAAATAACTAAAGTCCTATGGTGGGCCTACGTGTTGCTTGTGGACTAACTATGGGGTGCAACCTTTAACCTTTTAATAATGGGATATTTACAAGTAATTTATTTACAAGTGAGGGTTCTAAAACCACAACAATATATATATATATAATATATATATATATATATATATTGTTGCGGTTTTGAGAACCCAGCACAGGTAACATCATTAAAGGTTAAAGGTTGCACCCCATAGATAGGCCACATGCAACACGTCGGTCACCTTAGGATGGTAGTTATTTCTTAGTAAGTGTTTGGGATAAGGCCATTCCGAATAGTTGCATCTGCGTTGCGTAAACAAATAAGAGTAGGCCTCTCGTCATTTTGCAGCCTCCTTCCATCGACGCCATTAAGCGCCAGCCAGTCTGTAATCGCCCTCGCCTTTAGGTTGCCAGCAGCCTTCGCAACCTCACTGGGCTTCTGCTCAAACCAGCCCAAAGGCCACGAGTTAAGGCCCGAAAAGGGGGCAGAGCGCAAGGGTGGAGGTGCGGCCATGTCAAGCAGCCATCAAGGCGGAGCCGGTAAACCCTCAGCAGCCAACCCAGGGTTGAGGTGAGATCGCCTGACAGGGCGTGGCTGGAGATTCGAGAGGGTTCGCTGGGCTTGGCAATATAACCCCATGTGTGAGGCCCCCACCTCAGTCCATATAATACATACATACATACATATATACATACATACATACATATATACATACATATATACATACATACATACATACATATATATATACATATGTATATATGTATATATATATGAATATATATATATAATATGTATATTATATATATATGTATGTATGTATGTATATATGTATGTATTATGTATGTATGTATGTATATATGTATGTATGTATGTATATATATATGTATGTATATATATATGTATGTATGATATATATATATATATATATTGTTACGTGGTCCCCTCGGTGACTACCTGGTCTCGGTGACCCCCGGACCGTGAGAGGACTTCGCCAGAAAGTGTGTATTATATATGCGCTTTCGCAACGCAATCCCTATGAATTCCACCCAAGAGAAAACTGATTTTCAATGATATATTTCAATGGTAATGATACCATACAATTTCAATGATACAATCAAGGATATATTCCCCAAGCAATCCACCATCCACAATTCACACTCAACAATCAATCCCCTAAGATGATTAAGATGGCCATCTTACATACGTGTGTCCCCCTTTTGTACTCACGACCCCCTTTGGTCTCTGTCCTCACAATGTCTCTGGGCCCCTCCTGACCAAGATGATGGTCGGCTTCGCCGCACTCGGGCGGTTGAACGAACCCCAGGTGGACGTTTTTCCACCGGACATGTATCGTACCGGGAACCACGGCTGCAGCCCCCCTCCTGGCCACGCGAAGCGGGTACTGTAAAGCAGGCAAAAGCCACACGCCGCTTGCAACGCGTGTTAGGCCCCAACGTGCGACCCGTACGCGTCTTTGTAGACGGTGGCCGCGAACGGTTGCCAGACGCTGGGTCGGTGCACGGCCCCACGGCAGCTTGACGTGTCCACCGGGTAGGTACCCGTCCTGGTAACTCCTCTCGCCAGACGGGCTTGGGAACGCCGCTTTTCCACGTGGCTCAATATCGATCCCACCTCTCGTCGGAGCGGGGCGAGGAAGAAGAATCCTCGTCGCTTCTCTCGACCTCGTGTCTTTCTTCTTCCGTTTCCGGTCTCTTTTTCCAGAAGGGCTCCTGACCCTCCAACCACAACAACCCTTAATCGACTACACATTGATAAGCAAAGACCTGAATAGTAATTCACATACATTCCCATAAATATGTAACACTCCCCCCCTTCAAGAAAGAAAGTTTGAACCCAGCGAAAACTTTCTTTGCCGGCCAACTTGGATAAACAAACCAGATAACTCAACCCCCCCCACATTATCAGTTCCCCCCGGGCACAGTTATCACTTAAAAATAAAGCAACAAAATTTCACAAAACCCCCAGAGATTTTCAAAGGTAATTCACTCTGGACAAAGCACCAGCAACGACATTGTCCCTGCCCTTTACATGTTCAATTTCCCGTTGGACTCCTGCCAAGCCAAACCCCATCTCATGACCCTCTGACTTTGACTGTCAGTTTCTTGTGAATGAAGGTTAAGGGGTTGATCAAAGATCCAAAGTTAAGCAACTCGATAGCACTTTTTCCGGGAGGCCAAGCCGAGTATTCACTACATGGATGCCTTTAGGAACGTGGAGTTCACGGTTAGTCCGTGCAGGAAAGTTCTCTACATGGACGCCTTGAGGAACGTGGAGTTCACGGTTAGTCCGTGCATGAAAGTTCACTACATGGACGCCTTTAGGAACGTGGCGTTCACGGTTAATCCGTGTAGGAATCTTGGCTCGGCGGCTCCGCCGCATTCAGTGCTTCAACTTTTCAGAACTTCCCTAATAATTATGGTGGGACCGCTTGTCACTGTAGTCCCATGAATAGCGGTCTCCTTCTCGGCCACTACTTTGATAATCCTTCCTTCGGGAGCTGCTGTAACTCAGGGAGCCTCCATAATAATATTGATTGCGGCCACCACCAAAACTACCGCCCAGTTGTCCTCTCCTGTAGACCTCTCGACGCCTACGAAATGCCTTCCCTACTGTTATGGTCCGACCCTCCAAATCCTTGCCATTCCAATTCTTCTCTGCCTCTCTGGCGTCTTTTGTGCTTGCAAACGTGACAAAGCCGAACCCTCTTGACTGTTGCGTTTCCCTGTCTCTTACCAACTGCACTTCCACCAGCGGCCCATATCTGTTGAAGACAGAGGTCAGAACTTCTTCCTCTGTTTTGAAGTTCAGTCCCCCTACAAATAACTTGGTACTTTTGTCGCCATCCCGAGCTGGTGTGGTGTTATTTTCCCTGCTGGGCTCTTTACCAACCCTCAGGTTACCATAAACTTGACCCCCGGCCAAATCATTCCCGATAACCACAGATACACCCTCTACAGGAAGCGTGGCTTGTAAACCGACGGTGACCGGTCCTGACACCAAATCGGACTCCAAATGGATGACATGAAGTGGAGCACTAACACCGCCCCCGATCCCCTGTAAACGAACACTATCCCCCGTTGCCGTCTCCTCGGACCATGGCAAAATGCCTTCAAGCATTAAAGATTGATGTGCTCCTGTGTCCCTCAATATCCTAACCGGTCTCCGGTTAGTCGAGGCTCCATCCAGTGACACAAACCCCTCTGAAATAAATGGTTGGTAACCCTTTTGATGGCGATTTCTCACAATGGCCATTGCATTTGGAGTCGCACTAGACTGATTCCGTTCCGGGTTCTCCCTTTTCCGGAGGTAACATTGGGACATCAAGTGTCCAGTTTTATGGCAAAAAGCACAAGTAGGCCTGGGGGAGAACCTCGGGGTCGGCCTTGAGCCCCCCGAAAAATAAGTTTGTCTTGGGCCCGTAGCCCTCTGATTTCTAACAGTTGGGGTATCATAGTTGTCCCCATAATCATCTCGAGGCCGCCGCCATGTAAGGTCGTTCTCCGCACCGGGTGTTCCATAACTCCCCTGCTGAAGTCTAGGCGAGGAGTTAGGTTTGTGGACCCCTATTCGGTGGGTTAAGGCATAATCATCTGCCATGGTGGCTGCGTCCCACAACTTTGGTACTTTCTTTTCCTGCAGGTACACTTTGATGTCCTCGTGGACACACTGCTGAAATTCCTCCACCAGGATCAAGTCACGCAATGTTTCGAAGTCTTTCCCGACTCCTTTTGACTCACACCACCGATCAAACATGTTTTCTTTCACTCTGGCAAACTCCACATGGGTCTCACTCTCCCTCTTCCTGGCATTCCTGAATTTTTGCCTGTAAGCTTCCGGAACCAACTCATAGGCTTTGAGGATGTGCTTCTTCAGTACCTCATAATCTGCACATTGGTCCATTGGTAGCGCCGAATAAATCTCTTGAGCTTTTCCCACCAGCACACTTTGCACTAGTATGGTCCAGGCCTCCTCTGGCCAGTTTAATTGTCGAGCCACTTTCTCAAAGTGTGGAAATAATTTCGCGACTTCCTTTTTACTGAACGGTGGAACCAGCCTCACATGTCTGCCCACATCCCAGGTTTTCTGGTTAGGTGTCGACCCCGTCAGCAAGGGTGGTGCCTCTCCCCGTTCTCTCATTAACTCCAGCTCCTTGAATTTAATTTCCTGCCGAAGCTCCATGTCACGTTCCTTTAATTCCCTTTCTGCTTTTCTCTCCTCTGCTTCGAGTTCCCTTGCAGCTCTCCTCTCCTCTGCTTGTTTCTCTTCTCTCCTCTCCTCTGCTTTCCTTTCTTCTTCTGCTCTTTCCTTTTCTGCTTTCCTTTCTTCTTCTTTTAACCTTTCCTGGAGTTCTCGTTCCACTCTCCTTTCCTGTGCTTGTTTCTCTTCTCTCCTCTCTTCTGCTTTCCTTTCTTCTTCTTTGATCCGTTCCTGGCTCCGTAATTGCAACTCCAGTTTCCGGAGCTCAACGTCTTCTGGTTCTTCGGGTAGCCACTCCCAGGCTAACTCGTCCCATGTTCCTAATCCCACCATAGATTGTATCACCGTGGCCTGCAACTCTGCCTTCCTCAAATTAGTTCAGACCTCCAAGTTAAAATGTTTGGCCAATTTCAAGAGGTCCGACTTTAGTAACGCTCGGAACTGTGCCTCACTCGGGGTTATCGCAAAGTTCTGTGCCACAAACGCCATGGTGCCTATCGTTAACACCGGTTAACCTTCACCCAATACTTTACCCCCAATTTCCCCAAAAATTTACCAATTAATACTTAATTAATAAATTTTAATTAATAAAATATTATTTTATTATTTTATACAATTTTAGATCCCGGACGTAGACCCAATTGCGAATCCGCAAATCGTAATTTGGACGAGCCCCCAATTCTGTTACGTGGTCCCCTCGGTGACTACCTGGTCTCGGTGACCCCCGGACCGTGAGAGGAACTTCGCCAGAAAGTGGTATTATATATGCGCTTTCGCAACGCAATCCCTATGAATTCCACCCAAGAGAAAACTGATTTTCAATGATATATTTCAATGGTAATGATACCATACAATTTCAATGATACAATCAAGGATATATTCCCCGAGCAATCCACCATCCACAATTCACACTCAACAATCAATCCCCTAGATGATTAAGATGGCCATCTTACATACGTGTGTCCCCTTTTGTACTCACGACCCCCTTTGGTCTCTGTCCCTCACAATGTCTCTGGGCCCCTCCTGACCAAGATGATGGTCGGCTTCGCCACACTCGGGCGGTTGAACGAACCCCAGGTGGACGTTTTTCCACCGGGCATGTATCGTACCGGGAACCACGGCTGCAGCCCCCTCCTGGCCACGCGAAGCGGGTACTGTAAAGCAGGCAAAAGCCACACGCCGCTTGCAACGCATGTTAGGCCCCAACGTGCGACCCGTACGCGTCTTTGTAGACGGTGCCGCGAACGGTGCCAGACGCTGGGTCGGTGCACGGCCCCACGGCAGCTTGACGTGTCCACCGGGTAGGTACCCGTCCCGGAAACTCCTCTCGCCAGACGGGCTTGGGAACGCCGCTTTTCCACACGGCTCAATATCGATCCCACCTCTCGTCGGAGCGGGGCGAGGAAGAAGAATCCTCGTCGCTTCTCTCGACCTCGTGTCTTTCTTCTTCCGTTTCCGGTCTCTTTTTCCAGAAGGGCTCCTGACCCTCCAACCACAACAACCCTTAATCGACTACACATTGATAAGCAAAGACCTGAATAGTAATTCACATACATTGCCATAAATATGTAACAATATATATATGTATATATATATATATATATGTATATATATATATATATATATATATATGTATATGTATATAATATATATATATATGTATATATATATATATATATATATATATATATATATATATATTGTTACAGACGCGGTTTTGGATGTTAGTTTACCGAGCGGTTTGGTATGACCGCGTCTGCACAGTTTACCCGATTCCACTCGAACGTTGGCCAAATCGCGCTATGCTAAATCAATTAAGGAAAGGACACAACGGCTGGGATTAAATGACACGACACCAGGGGTACAGTTCTCAAGACCTCCGGAGGAGGTTATAATATTTGTATGCAGAACGTTTAGATTACACGGACAAGAGGTACAGCATAGGAAGGTGGGCACTTAAACACGGTCTTATATTAGCCCCGACAGACCACAGATAAACGGGACAAGACTGACTCACACAGGGATTGATGGCAAGGAAGGGCAGGTAGTCGATGGATAGCACAAGGTGCACCTTGGCTCAGGGACAGGATAAAGCGCGGTCCAAAAGATGCAGGGAGGTCTCTCAGCGCTCGGAGGTGACGTTCTTTCTCCAAGCTGGGGGCGCATCTCACGTCACCTCCGGTAAGTGGCTGCGTATATCCAGCGGGGAGTGACACGCCCTCGGCTCGTTAGCTCCGCCCCAGATGGAATCGGCCCGCCGCTTCTTATTGGGTGCGGGGGGGTTACCGGGCTCCGCCCTTGACGAGGAGCTGACAGTCAGCCCCTTCGTGGTAACCCCGTCGGAGTGCATGGTCAATGGCGGCTAACCAAGCCAGAGTGAGGACGCGCACTCCCCGCGCGCTGTTGTTGTTGTTGTTGTAGTTCCATGAGATGATGGGAGGATGCGGAGATGAGGTTGTGGGGAGGTATTGGGAGGTCCTAAACTCACTACTGGTGCCATACAATCACATTCTGGTGCAACGAAGAGTCAGAATTAATGGAAACGAGTCCTTAACTGACATAGACTAAGAATAACTAGCAAGATATCCTATAGTTGTCTACGTGAGATGCGGTGAACCTGGGCACGACATTTAATGGGGGAAAAAGGGGAAGGTCGGTTCTACAGAGTGTTGTTTACAGACAATGGGACTAGGGAATGGGGGATTGGGGATAGTTGGGGAGTATTGGGGAAATAGGGGAATATTTACAAGCGGATATGGATGGAGGCCAAATCCCATATCCGCAACATTGCACCCTTCTCTACCTCGGGGCGTCCCGACCCGATAAATCTTTACATACGTTAGTGTGGCACTCAGATGTAGTTCCCTCTACTATTAACTCTACCCTGAGTGCGACAGTTTTACAGATGTTCACAAATGAGTAAATATGTCCCCCTGCGACGTTGCACCCTTCTCCTCACAGAAACACACCCACAGGATAACCGATCGCGGAAAGAATTCTCAAACTAAACATACAGCCGGTAGGGAGCATTATTTACACAAGACTACGCTGATATTTACACTACGATCCAGGACCTGTTTTTGGAGGAACACATGCAGATGTTATGCATAGAGAGAGCACGCATGCCAGCATCGATACACCAACCCACGAGTGCTCTGTGGCCCTACGGCCTTTAATAATGTGCAGAGCACCCCATCCAAGCACCAAAAGCACCACCCCATCAGACAGTCAGCACGATCCGGTGCACCAATACAGTGTTTATAGTCACCGGTGGTGTCGCAGCCGGCCGATGTTCTGCCGCTGGTCTTGCCTTCATGTGGTGCACTTGGCCTTCTTGCTTCTTTAAAAATAAAGAAAGGCGCCAACCGCGTCCATTTCTAAATTGTGGCCGTCAGGGGGCCAACTATTAGTGGTTCACCTGTATGGCATAGGTGCCACGTTGGCCAATAGGTCCATCCACGGGTGGTGCTTGCCCGCAAGAGAACTGCGGTCGATGGTGGGCGGCCACAAAAATTGCGGTCCATATGGTGTATCGATCCCGGCAGCAAGCAGTGAAAGTGCAGGCCCACAACTGCGGAGCCAGCACCTCTCTCTCCTCTCTCTCTGCCCCAAAGCCAGATCCTCGGAGGTGGGAGACAAAAGGAGAAGACAAGTGAGTAAGGTGGTAAGGGCGCAAAAGTGCACGCAACATTAGGTAATGCACACTAGGGGCACATGGGAACCAGGTGAGACAGGTACGTTCCTACCGTACGCCCCGCCCCCCACCAGGTAACCTACATTGCCCCTCCCTTACCCCTTACTGTATCCACAAAACACAACACTACCCATAAACACCTACTTTACAAATCAACAAACGTCCCTACTGTCTTCCCCGTTCCTCCCATAAACCAAATTCGTCTTCTCTCCCTCCTAACCAATCAAATTTGCCATTTTCAACTCTCATCAAAATTTGCCATCACCAATTCATCATCAGTCCCTCCTAAGGAGGGAGAGATGGAATCACCCCAATGTCTCATCCACGTTGTGATGCGTCTCACAAATCCTCACAGCAATTCTCATTTCCTGCAACACAGAACAAAAGAAAACACAGGTGTGGAGTCATCATCATCACCACAGGTAAGTGGCTGCGTATGGTGCGACAGGTTCATCAATCCTAACTATTTCCTAAATGACTTTTACAACTTTACATTAACCGGGGTCTTTCCCTGCCAATCCATTGGCCAACTTACACTATGGGTTCTAAAAACCAATTCCCATTGACCAAACTGTGGTGCTTTTCAATTTGGGGTCTCACTCCCCCGATTCATCTCCCGGTGCCCTCGCACAATTTCTGGGCCGCGACGTGTAACTCTCCCAGCATGTCTACCCACCTGCACACCTCCACCACTGCAGTTGCCTCCGAGCTTACCTGCTCCTTACCCTAACCTAACTACCTGGGGAAGGCCCTCTGGCGCTCTCCCCACTCGGTGCCCTCTCTGGCACTGGGCTACCCGGGTCCGTCTTCCGGATCCTCGGGCCCCACTGACACTAACGGCTCCCAGAGCCCACCTGCGGCCTCACCTGGCCGACATCCTCACAGTGGTAGAGTGCCCAACCAACTACACACACTAACAGGCTACACGCCCAGCCATTTCCACAACACTAATGCACCCATCCACAATACCATTCTGCAACCGCACCACAAATGCCAATATCCAACCACAATTTACCTATACCCTCTACCTAACACTTACACTACCCGCCCCGGGTATTCGTGATGGGGGTCCACTCTTCCCCCATTCACACCTTCGCACCATGCACACCAATCCGTACCACTTACTCCAACTCTCTCCACACCACTCATTCCCTGCTCCATGTATTCCACACACCTGTACTTGCACACCTGTGCTCTCACACCTGGTGCCACCTGCACCCTTCTCTCCCCAAGCGCATTCGCGCTGATCCACACACTCACTACTCATACACTGCTCCACACACCTGTCCAGTTGCACACCTGTGCAATCACACTTGTTCAATTCTCACACACACGGCATCATCTCAGCTAACTACTCCCTTCTGAAACTTGCGCTTCCCGTCGTCCCTTTAAACTATTGCGCTCCCACGTCATTATCATCCACACTAATCTACCTGCGTCCCCACTACAGGTATCAGTCACTAACTAACCTTAACGTTACCTAATGTCATCTTCTAGGTCCCTATCAATATAACCTAACCCACCCGGGCTAGTTTTCACTGCCATACACCCCATAAACTATTGCTCCTTTGCCCCACCTTTGTGAGGGATGACAGAGTTGCCATCCCACCACATCAGGCATCTCCCACTACCAATTTTGCACATCAACTTTCAACAAATCAAAAATTTGCCAATCACTACCCATCATCTGCCAATCATTACTGCCACTCCTTTGCCAATCATCAAATTTTGTTTTTCTCTAATTTTGGGGCCAAAACACTAAACCTCATCACACAGTCTACTTACTAATGCCTCTCGGTGCGCCAATTCCTGTCCAAAGCCCGGCTTCGTAAAGCCAAGCCATGAATGCGGGTTGTTCTGTGCCAGCGGCTGGATGCGTCCGGCATTCGGTGCAGGGAAGGAGGTTTACCCGGGCCGAGATCCCATGCACCATCTCGGCACAGAGCCATCCCATGGCCCGATCTCGACCTGCCGGAATGCCCCAACAAAAAGTGGTCGCCATGACGACCCTTCCTATCGGGCTGCCAGCTCCGCCTAGTGGAGCCCGGACGCGGCCGTTCCACGCGAGGCCCAGCGTGGATCACGCACGGCGGTCCTTTCGAACCCGCCGTGGCTCGGATCCCCGCTGGTTCTCGTGGCACGCGAAGCCCGGCACGCACCGAGGGCCCGCTTCGGCTAAAAGTCGACCTAACCTTTAACCCGGTCACCGTCGATGCTTCACCTGCATGCTTACAAGCATACGCTACCCCTTTCGTGCTCATACATGCAGCCGTTTCCATGCTCCTCGTTGTACCTTTTCTTACACACCTCGGTATACTCACTCCGCTCACCGACTTGGTCACACACCTGACCACCGAACACCTTGGCACACATTCGTCGCTCGCACACCTCACCAACACACCTTCGCGCCCCTTCCTCGGTCACCTCCTCTGTGACAATCACAGGGGTGCTCTCACTCGCACACCCAACCACGTGCCTCACTACCAATTCCAGCGTGCATTCCCACTCACGCTCTACCATTCCAGGTGTGCATCCTCGCTCACCTGTCACAACCAACTCACGCTCCTTGTCACTCTCACTACTCTCACCACCACTCTTGACAACGCACTCACCTTTACTCCCGACAGCGCACTCTTTCCTCAGGCACCTGTCCGTCACACACCTTTCTCGCGCACACTCTTGCGCACACTCTCCCGTCACACCCTCTGTAACACTCACCACAGGCGTGCATTCTTCCTTGCCTTTGACAGCGCACTCTTTCCCCATGCACCTGTCCGTCACACACCTTTCTCGCGCACACTCTTGCGTTACATCCTCTGTAACACTCACCACAGGCGTGCATTCTCCCTTTACACCCTCCGTAACACTCCTCACTACGCGCTTCCATGTGCTCCCTCGCACACGCGCTACGACCAACTCACTCTCGCCAGCACACTCACTCCTCGGCGTGCACTTTTTCCTCACACACCCCAGAGTCGGACTTTCTCGCACACCTCCTCTTTCGCACACCAGACCTGTCGCACACTTCACCAACGGCCTCTCACGAACACCCGGGTCCATCTCGACCCCCAAGCTTCTTAAATCACCTGGCGCATCATACGCACGACCATATTGGTCACCACTTACACCGGGTCCTCTTCCTCTTCGCTTCTCCTCCATCACCTGCGAATCCCTCATCCGGTTAATGAGCACATCATCACGATCCAAACACAGACTTTGGACCAATTCTTTTACCTCCTCTTTTATCTCTTTCTTATCCCCTCTCCGTCGCTTCTTAATTTCGCTCACCCCTTCTTCCACTTCTTCTAATTTCTGCTTCACCTCTTTTATTTCCCGGTACGTCTCCTCAAGCTCGTCCTCTAAGGCTACCTTGACCGTTTCCATGTGCGTCCTCACCTGCCGGTCCTTCGTCTCCATTACCTCTGTCACCTCGTCCAACCTCGTTGTCAGTCCCTCACGTACCATCTGACATTCCCTCTTCGTCGCTACCAAGTCATTTTTTAGGTCATTTTGTGTCGCTTTTAACCCTCCTATTACTGCTGTGTTCTTCTTTACCTGGTCCGTTAGTTCTTTTTGTCCCTCTGTCAGTTGTTCTACTTCCTGCGTCAGGTCCTCTATGCCCCCTTGCAATTTTACAGTCCCCTTTTTCACCTCCTTCTCCATGTGCTCCTCACAGTGCCTCACCTCCTCGCGCACTCCTCCGACCTCCTCACTCACTCCTCTTCTGATCTCTTCTCCCATCACTTGCATCTCCTGCCCAGATGCCACCCTCATCTGCTCCATTTCCTCCCTGTGAGCATCCAGTTTGGTTTCTACCCCCATTCTGACCCCCTCTATCTGCTGCCCCATTTGGTTAACTTCCCTTTCCGCTTGGTCCCTCATGTCCCTCAATTTGCCTTCCATCCTGTTTTCTAACCCCTCTAACCCATTTTTCACTCCCTCTATCTGATTCTCCTGGGCAGCCATTCTATTTTCTACCCCCATTAACCCATTTTTCACCTCTTTTATCCCGTTGTCTAACCCCTCAAATTTGTCGTCTAACTTCCCAAATTTCTTGTCTAATCCCTTAAAATTATTGTCTAACCCCTCACCGGTACCCCTCGCTTCGTCCCTCATTACCCCCATTTGGTTTCCCATTACCCCCAATTGCTCACTCTGAGCCCTCGCTTCGTCCCTCATTGCCCCCATTATTCTGTTTTCCATTTCTTCATTATTCTTGTCCATAAGGGCCTTCATTTGCATAAAAAAAAGGTTCAAATCTACCAGCGGCGCTACTACGGTCGCGGGCGTGGACGCCGTGGCCATGTGCGAGGCGCCATTTTGCGCGCCCGCAACCTCGTGCGCAACGACGCTATTTTGCGAATCTGCTACCCTCACTGCTTCGCTCTCCTCTTGTCCCTCATTTTGGTCCTGGATCGACCCTGCCTCACTCTCCTCTACCGGAACCCAGCCGTCTTGGTCTGCCATAGCGCGACTTTCAAAATTTCGGGTTTTTATTTTTTTTGTAAAACACAATCAAATTTCGCCGTTATAATTTCGAGCGCGTGAAACGCGCTCCGGATCGAATCCCACTTCCCGACACCAAATGTTACAGACGCGGTTTTGGATGTTAGTTTACCGAGCGGTTTGGTATGACCGCGTCTGCACAGTTTACCCGATTCCACTCGAACGTTGGCCAAATCGCGCTATGCTAAATCAATTAAGGAAAGGACACAACGGCTGGGATTAAATGACACGACACCAGGGGTACAGTTCTCAAGACCTCCGGAGGAGGTTATAATATTTGTATGCAGAACGTTTAGATTACACGGACAAGAGGTACAGCATAGGAAGGTGGGCACTTAAACACGGTCTTATATTAGCCCCGACAGACCACAGATAAACGGGACAAGACTGACTCACACAGGGATTGATGGCAAGGAAGGGCAGGTAGTCGATGGATAGCACAAGGTGCACCTTGGCTCAGGGACAGGATAAAGCGCGGTCCAAAAGATGCAGGGAGGTCTCTCAGCGCTCGGAGGTGACGTTCTTTCTCCAAGCTGGGGGCGCATCTCACGTCACCTCCGGTAAGTGGCTGCGTATATCCAGTGGGGAGTGACACGCCCTCAGCTCGTTAGCTCCGCCCCAGATGGAATCGGCCCGCCGCTTCTTATTGGGTGCGGGGGGGGTTACCGGGCTCCGCCCTTGACGAGGAGCTGACAGTCAGCCCCTTCGTGGTAACCCCGTCGGAGCGCATGGTCAATGGCGGCTAACCAAGCCGGAGTGAGGACGCGCACTCCCCGCGCGCTGTTGTTGTTGTTGTTGTAGTTCCATGAGATGATGGGAGGATGCGGAGATGAGGTTGTGGGGAGGTATTGGGAGGTCCTAAACTCACTACTGGTGCCATACAATCACATTCTGGTGCAACGAAGAGTCAGAATTAATGGAAACGAGTCCTTAACTGACATAGACTAAGAATAACTAGCAAGATGTCCTATAGTTGTCTACGTGAGATGCGGTGAACCTGGGCACGACATTTAATGGGGGAAAAAGGGGAAGGTCGGTTCTACAGAGTGTTGTTTACAGACAATGGGACTAGGGAATGGGGGATTGGGGATAGTTGGGGAGTATTGGGGAAATAGGGGAATATTTACAAGCGGATATGGATGGAGGCCAAATCCCATATCCGCAACAATATATATATATATATATATATATATGTATATATATATATATATATGTATATATATATATGTATATATGTATATATATATATGTATATATGTATATATATATATGTATATATATATATATATTGTTGTGGATCTGTCGCCGGCCTTCTCCCCTTATCAAGGGGGGATTAATCCCCTTGCCTTTACTGACCTGGCGCGACCCGATACCTATTACGTCCCTTCCGGACAGCGCAAAATAGGGTTTCGGGACCAAATTCTCGCTCGTACCTAAGTACTCGCACTGCCCTTGAAGCGAGGAAACAAGCCTCGCACGAACCACGTGTGATGGTGATACACCGAGCGGTTTGCGTACACGTGATCCGCGCCGTTATAGATAGTGGAACCTGGTTGGAGCGATCTTATTCGTGCCACGCTTAGTCAATGGAGAAATCACGGGAACAATCGAATTCAGAAGAAAAGGAAGAACAAATAGATTTAATGAGTATTGCACGTATATTCAGTTCAGGATGAAGAGACACAGGGAAATCCTTATCCAGTCTTATTCTTAATACCCAAGGACAACGGGCCTGTCTGACACACTCACACGGGGATTGCAGATGGGCCGGATGATGTTCAGGCCAAACGCGCCGGCTTGGTCGTCCAGGAACGGCCCCGTCCGGCTCTCCTCGGTCACAGCATGTCCCGCGATGATGGAGGTAGGCGAAGACAAGGCCATGCCGCATGTCTCTCAAGCAAGGGTGATATATCGGGGCGAACGGCAGGGACGGCTTTTGTGGCAAAGGGCGGTTACGCAGCTTCGTTCACTCGCTTGGCTGAACTGTGCAAGTTGGTTATAAACGCCCTGGCTGCGCCCACGTATCTCCAGCGATAGTCAAGTTCATACGGTGCGAGTGATGCAGATCCTCTTCAAACCCTCTTTGCCGCACGTCCCCCTCCGCGAGTCCTTTTGTGGCTCAAATTGCTCTTATGGGCTGATAACTTGTTCAAGTGCCTCTCCCCTCAAAACTCTGTTCAAGTGCCTCTCCCTTCTCATAACTGAGGTGGGGGCTTCGCGCAATCGGTTTTATTGCCAACCCTCTTAGCCCGATCGAATGTTCCAACCACTCCCTGTGACGCAGGGCTGCAGCCACACGCTGTGAGCCCTGATTGGCGGCTCATGCTTACCGTCATCGCCTCGCCGCTCTGCCTCGACTCCGCCCCGACCTCAACGCCGGCCCCACCCTTTTAGGCCTACCTCGTGTTAACTCGACTAGTGAGCAACCAATGCTTAACAAACTGGATCGAGCCTGTAGAGGTGGAATGGTTTGCCGAAGTAGGACCTATTCTCCTGTCTTTACACAACGCAGGATTAACATTGGAAAGGGCCTACTCTCACATATACTAAGACATAACTATACTACAAATGAGGCTACATGTTGCTTGTGTGACTATCTATGGGGGGCAAACTTTAATCTTTATTGAGCTCACTTTACACATCTCAAAACCATAGCACTATATATATATTGTTGCAGTTTTGAGAATAAAGGCAAGCCCCCCTCTTAGTTAGTTGCACCACAACATGTAGCCTCGCATAGTTCAGTTATGTCTTATTCAATGTTAAGTATCATCTCCTTTCCTGTGTTAGTATGCGTTGAAGCAGGTGAGTAAGTGTAGGCTTCATTGTTCATTGGGCTGGAATGCCATGTGCTACACCCAGAACAAGTCTGGGAGGCCCGAGGGAGGAGCTGAAGGGGAGTGGCCGGTAAGCGGCGAGCAGCCAATGGGAGCTAAAGGGGAGTGGCCAGCGACGGCAGCCATGGGAGGTGCCTCGAACATTCGGGTGGGATTCTGGGAGGAGCTATAAAACCCGGTCCGGATCCACGAACTCCTCTCCGTGGCCAAGCTCCCAGCGCGCTGTCTGTCTCTGAGCTCTGTCCCAGGATTCTGAAGCGACTGTGTGTATGATCGAGGCTCTCTGTGATCAGCTCTCTCTGCGCTCTGTGATCGTAAGCACGAACTCTCCCTATAGTCTGCGTTCTGCCCCTGTTATAAGCGCTTTCGAGGACGATCTCTCCCGTGGCCACAGACGCCAACGATCTCCCTGCCTGAGCTCCCTGCACATGCCGAGAACATCCCAGGGACACGCCCAGCGAGCTGACCGGGGCGAACGGCACCAACGGCCACGCTTTGAGCGCGTCCTTCTTCTCCCTTCCTTTCCCTGCGTGAGTGAAAGGGCCCTTGTCCGGGAATTAAGTTAAGGACGTTAGGTTTCTCCTCTGTGTCTCTTTGCCCTGATCATTGTACATTGTAAAAATAAACCTGTGTTCTTTCCTTCCATTTGGCCGTATACGTCTTTTCCATCATTGGCCTCGCGTTGTACGAAGTAAAACCGCTCAATCAGATTCAGTAAGAATTAACGGCACGAGTCACGTGACACGCAAACCGCTCGGGCGTATCAGACCAGCGTGACTCGTGCGAGGTCCAGTCCCCGTTCTCATGGCGGCGTGTGTATAGAAGGTACTTGGGGATTCGACCAGATACCCCTCTGCACGCTCGCTATGGGGGTGGCGGCTGGAATTGCTCCTCAATCCGCTGCACGAGTGTAAAGTGGGTAGCGGCCTCGTGGACTTGAAGGCCCGAGGGGGAAAAGCGTTTAACCCCCCTCTGTACGTCGACGGGCTTGAGAGCCGCAACAATATGTATATATGTATGTATTGTTACGTACTCCTCCCCAAACCCCAGTCACGGTGTACCTCCGAGCCCCGAGAGGAGTCACGGCAGAAAGATGTGTTATTCTGTATGTCAAAGATCAATGGTGAAACCACACCAATTGTTACCAACAAACAAGTATTGTATTAAGATCACACAAGAATAACAGTACAACAACAATAGTAATCAATTGTACAACCAATATATATTTCCTACGATGGTACCATCAGGTTCGTACAATATAACTCACTGTGCTCCAAGTGAGCGAAAAGAAGAACATTCCCAATGTCTCTATTCCGGCATCAAGCCAAAGTCGATCTGCTCCAGTAATCGTCAGAACGATGTCTAAACAAGACCAGAATCCCGTTTGGATGACAGTCACAGTCACGCTGCCAAAGCTGTGCAAAGGTGCCCTCAAGGCGACTGGGAAATCACACCTTTGGGTGTGGACGTTCCACGGCTCCCACTCGGTGAACCGCAGATTTTCCACTCAAAAGCCACGTTGCCCACACACACCAGTTTAACGTCTGAATGTGGTGAAAATGATTGAAGCGAGATGAAAAACCTTGAGCGAAGCGCAAATCCTGCGTGAAGTAAAAATTTGGCCGATGGCCCATTCTCGTGGCGTAACGACACTCCGATGATTCTCGTCGGAATCAACCGCAAAACCTGTCACGCAGGTTTATCTGTCACAGCGATAACAACTCTGTCGCAGGAATCCCTTTCCCAGGAAACCCTAAGTTCACTCGTGACCCTCGTTCGCCAATCGGTCGCTCCAGACCTCGAAGCAGCTCGGCTTCTTGTCCGACTCACTCGCTCCGCCTTCTCTCCTCTTCTTCCTCTTCATCGTCGTCCGTTTCCGGTTTCATTTAAAACATTAACTTTTTTACCTTTTGAAAATACGAATCTCTATTTCCCTTAAACGACAACAATAATAGTACATGGAATCAAAAATGTTTACAGTGGATGAAAACCACAACAACGGAAGTGATGAATCCGTAACAGTATGTGTATATATATATATATATATATATGTATATATGTATGTATGTGTACATATATATATATATATATGTATGTATGTGTACATATATATATATATATATGTATATATGTATGTATGTGTATATATATATATATATATATATATATATATATATATATATACATATATATATATATATATATATATATATGTATATCTATGTATGTATATGTATATAGACCCAGACACAGGGCCCACTCACGCACACGGGGAGAAGAAGAGAAGAAGTTCGTGCACCAAGCGCGCTTTGCCATCGGTCGCTCCGGGGCAGCTCGCCCGGCGTGGCTCTCGGATGTTCACGGCACATATGCAGGCGAAGGCAGGCAGGGGGAGATCGCGCGTGTGTGGCCCGGCACGGGTCATCCTCTCGAGCGCGCGATTAATACAGCGCAGAGCACAGGGCACGGGGCACGGGGAAAGTTTGTGTACAATCTCGATCACCGGCAATTCAATGCACTCGTTCTGCGGCGTGTTCTCGTGCGTGCTCAAGCTCAACTCAACTCCACTCACTCTCACAGGGAACTTGAACTCGTCTCACAGGGAACTTGAACTCATCTCACAGGAAACTGTAACTCAGCACTTGAACTCACGATACTCTACGGCTCTGACTCATCTGAGGTGCACGCGACTCTGACTGAGAACTTAGAACTGAGATCTGAGGTGGGGGGGGGAGGGGGAGGGCGGGGCTCGGAGCAGGGTTATATGGCTCAGCCCTGGCCTTACTCGAATGTTCCAAAACCCCACCTCTCATCGTCGTGGTTAGCCACTCCCCTCGAGCCCTGATTGGCGGCTCGTCCTTACCGGCCACTACCTCCTGCAGCGCCTCCCTTCGGCCCCACCAGACTTGTTCAGGCCTGCCATGTGGCATGCTATCGCCAAAAGAGCGCCCTACTGACCGGCCTGCTCAATGCAAAACTAAACACAGGAAAGGATTACGCTTACATTTACTAAGAAATCACTGAACTATCGTGAGGCTTCATGTTGTGGTGCGTCTACCTACGAGGGGGAATTATACTTTATTCCAAAACCACAACAATATATGCAGTCACGTGAAAAAGTAAGTACACCCCATGTAAAGGTTTGACTCTTCAACATATTTCAACATACAGCTATTTGATCTTCATTTCAATAATATTGATAGATAAAGGTGATATTGTAGCGGCTACCGCTGGGTTTACACAATCGCCTTGCACCTACCAAGGACGCGGAGCGATCACCATGCCGGGCTCGTCCAGGACGCCCGGGCAGGCCCGCGCTCAACTTGCCAGGCCTCGGCCGGGACGCCCGGGCATGCCCGGGCACGCCCGGCCACGCCCGCTCTCGACTTGCCAGGCCTCGGCCAGGACGCCCGGCCACGCCCCCTCTCGCCTTTCCCGGGCAAACGCTCCGGGATAATGTGTGTATATATATTGCTGCCCGATAAACGGGCTTTTCAGAGTACCCGAGTTGTTTTGTGACAATAAAGAAACTCGGACGAATTCCAGCTTTTTGTCGCGTCCATTCTTCCGAATGACGTGGGAGCACAGCTCCTACATTGGTGACCTACCGACATGGACACGGCAGTTGCCCTTAAACTGCCTACCTTCTGGGAGGCTCACGCGGCGGTTTGGTTCGCCCAGGCGGACTCCCTGTTCACCCTGCGAGGCATCACGGCTGACGACACCCGCTTCCACCATGTGGTAGCAGCGCGCGGTTCAGCCACTGCGGCCCGCGCCCTGAGCCCCCTCGAGAGCCCGCCAGCTGCTGACAAATACGGCGCGATTAAAAAGCTCCTCCTCGACGCTTTCGCCCTCCCATCGGCGGAACGCGCACGGCGCCTGCTCGACCTGCCCGAGCTCGGCGACACGCGCCCGTCCGAGCGAATGGACTACATGCTTTCGCTGCTCGGCGAGCACTCTCCGGCATTCCTGTTCCGGGAGCTGTTCCTCCGTCAGCTGCCTAGCCCGGTACGCTTCGCCCTGGCAAGCACGACGATCACGGATCCCCGCGCCCTCACCAGGGAAGCCGACAAGATCTCCGCGGCAGGCCAACGCATTGCAGCAGCGACCTGGAGCCCACCGCCGTCCGACGCAACGCCCATGGCGCCCGAGCACCCGGCACGGTCGACGACCGAACTGCCGACGCAATTGGCGGCCGCTACGCCGAGCCGACCACCTCCAGCACGATGACCGGGGCCTCCACCTGACCAAGCGTGGTGTTACTATCATGCCAGGTTCGGACAGAAGGCCTGGACATGCCGACCCCCATGCACCTTCGGCAGGCCGGGAAACGGCCGGGCCGGCGTTCATTACCAGCCATGAGCGCCGGCCACACGGGCAACTTACTTTTCATCACGGACAAAGCGTCCAGACGGCGCTTCCTGTGCGACACCGGCGCCCAACTGAGCGTCATACCCGCCTGTGATCAGGACAGGCAGTCCGCGGTTTGCGGCCCCTCCTTGGTTGTGGCCAACGGATCGGCCATCCGCACCTTCGGCCCGCGCAACGTCACCCTCTGCTTCGGCAGCCAACGCTTTACTTGGACGTTTGTAACCGCAAACGTGCCCATGGCTCTGCTAGGCGCCGACTTCCTCTGCGCACACGGACTGCTGGTGGACATCCAACGGCGTCGCCTCATCAACGCCGAGACCTTCAGCTCCCTGGTATGCACATTAAGCAGCTCCGCTCCGACCAAGCTGGCATGCGCCCTCCCGGCGGCGAACGAGTTTGCTCACCTGCTCACGGAGTTCCCGGCCCTCACGCGGCCGACGTTTTCGGCCGTCGCAGTACGACATGGGATCGCGCACCACATACCAACCACGGGCCCGCCGGTCTACGCCAGAGCCCGCCGCCTCGACCCAGCCAAGCTCGCCGTGGCCAAAGCCGAGTTCGACGCTTTGGAACACCTCAGCATCGTGCGGCGCTCTGATAGCGCGTGGGCTTCTCCACTACACATCGTCCCAAAGCCAGGGGGCGGCTGGCGCCCATGTGGCGACTACCGCCGCCTTAACGATGCTACCACCCCCGACAGGTATCCGATCCCGCACATCCAAGACTTCTCCGCCCGTCTGGCAGGACGGGTCATTTTTTCAAAAATCGATCTCATACGGGGATATCACCAGGTACCTGTCAGGGCGGCCGACGTCCCTAAAATGGCCGTCATCACGCTGTTCGGCTTATTCGAATTCCTACGGATGCCGTTTGGCCTCAAGAACGTGGCTCAGGCGTTCCAGTGCTTGATGGACGGCGTGCTGCGTGACCTGCCGTTCCTCTTCGTTTACCTGGACGACATCCTCGTCACCAGCACGTCCCGGGCCGAGCACCTCCTCCACCTCCGAACACTGTTCAGGCGCCTCAGCGAGCACGGCCTTATCGTCAACCCGGCCAAATGCCACTTCGGCACGACGGCCGTTGATTTTTTGGGCCACCACATCACCAAGAACGGGGCCGTGCCGCTGCCAACCAAGGTCGAGGCCATCACCACGTTTCCGCGGCCCCGCTCCAGAAAGGCCCTGCAGGAATTCCTGGGAATGGTGAATTTCTATCACCGCTTCGTGCCCCGCGCTGCGCAACTCATGCGGCCTCTCTACGAAGCCCTCCGGGGCAAGCCGGCCAAGCACGACATCGTCTGGTCCGCAGCAATGGACGCGGCCTTCCAAAGCTCAAAGCGGGCCCTCGCCGACGCAACACTGCTCGCTCACCCGGTGCTCAACGCTCCCATCGCCCTCACCACGGATGCCTCCGACTACGCGGTGGGCGCCGTACATGAGCAATGGGTGAACGGGGTTTGGCAGCCACTCGCTTTTTTCAGCCGGCAGGTCCGGCCGAACGAGCTCAAATACAGCACGTTTGACTGTGAGCTCCTCGGTCTACACCTGGCCATTCGCCATTTCCGCCACCTCCTGGAGGGCCGACCCTTCACGGCGTTCGTCGACCACAAGCCATTGGTTTACGCAATGGCCAAGGTCACGGAGCCGTGGTCGGCCCGAGAACAGCGCCACCTCTCCGCCGTGTCGGAGTTTACCACGGACATCCGGCATGTCGCCGGCAAAAACAACGCCGTGGCCGACTGTCTTTCTCGGGCCAGCGCGAACACGGTCCACCTCGGCGTGGACTTCGCGCTTATGGCGGCGGACCAAACCACCGACACCACGGTGCATGCCCTCCGGGCGGCGGACACGGGCCTCCGCCTGGCCGACATCCCCTTCGCGGACACTGTCCTGCTCTGCGACATCTCCCAAGGCCAGCCTCGCCCCATCGTGCCCGTTACCTGGCAACGCCGCATCTTCGCCTCCCTCCGAGGCCTTTCCCACCCGGGCCGGAAAGCATCCCAGAAGCTGGTGTCGGCGCGATTCGTCTGGCACGGCCTTCGACGGGACGTCCGCGATTGGACCAGCACCTGCACAGCCTGCCAACAGGCCAAGGTCCACCGACACACCCAGGCCCCGCTGGCACCTTTCACCGTGCCCGAACGACGTTTCGACCACGTCAACGTGGATCTGGTGGGCCCCATCCCCCCATCACGGGGGTTCACACACCTGCTCACCATGGTGGACAGGACCACCAGGTGGCCGGAGGCTGTTCCTCTCATCTCCACCACCACCGCCGACGTGGCGCAGGCTTTCATCGCCACCTGGGTCACCCGCTTCGTCGCACCGGCGGACATCTCGTCGGACCGCGGACTGCAGTTCACCTCCGAGCTGTGGGGTGCGGTCGCCCGCAACCTGGGGGTCAAGCTCCACCGTACTACGGCCTACCACCCCCAAGCCAACGGGTTGTGCGAGCGATTCCACCGCCCCATGAAGGCCGCGCTCATGGCCGGCCTTCAAGACGGCGGTTGCGCCGACCGGCTGCCGTGGGTCCTTTTGGGCCTCCGAACGGCCCCCAAGGAGGACCTCCGGGCATCCACCGCCGAGCTTGTCTATGGCCAGGCGCTATGCGTCCCGGGCGAATTCGTGCCCAACGCTACCAGTCCCTGGTCCGCAGCTCACCACCCTTCGGATCTCCAGGAGGCCGCCCGACGGTTTGCCCCCGTGCCAACATCACACCACGGTGACCCCCAGTCCTACGTCCCCCCAGCGCTTCGCACAGCGGAGTACGTTTTTGTGCGTCATGCCGTACGACGGGCCCTTCCGGGTCCTGCGACAGGATGACAAGTCGTTCGTCATCGACATCGGCGGCAGGTCGGACCGGATTGCGGTGGACCGCCTCAAGCTGGCACACGTGGACCTCGACCAACTGCCACGGTTGGCCCTTCTGCCGTGGCGAGGCCGCCCCCCGTCCACGGTGCCCCCCACTCGACCGCCCACCACCACACCGGACCCCCCCCCCACGACCCGCCAGGGGTCGCTTCGGCCGGGTCATCAGGACCCCCCTCAAATTGACCCTGCCGGTGCAAGTCGATTCTGGGGGGACGTGTGTAGCGGCTACCGCTGGGTTTACACAATCGCCTTGCACCTACCAAGGACGCGGAGCGATCACCATGCCGGGCTCGTCCAGGACGCCCGGGCAGGCCCGCGCTCAACTTGCCAGGCCTCGGCCGGGACGCCCGGCCACGCCCCCTCTCGCCTTTCCCGGGCAAACGCTCCGGGATAATGTGTGTATATATATTGCTGCCCGATAAACGGGCTTTTCAGAGTATCCGAGTTGTTTTGTGACAATAAAGAAACTCGGACGAATTCCAGCTTTTTGTCGCGTCCATTCTTCCGATTGACGTGGGAGCACAGCTCCTCCAATATAATATAACAAATATCAATAAACATTTACATTTTGTAGTCCATTGTATAATTTAAATAAACATAAATGCAAATTTCGCATGTGGAAAAAGTAAGTACACACATATATATATATATATATATATATATATATATATATATATATATATATATATATATATATATATATATATATATATATATATATATATAAATATATATATATATGTGTGTGTAGTTCAAGATGGTAAGTCTTGCATATCACACATTAGGTCAACAAACGTAGGTATTTCAGTCTTCTGCTGAGTGCTCCATTCTCTGGACCATTGACGACAAACAGTGTTCCGCAAATGAATGATTAACTGAAGCGACATCACTTTAGCCACTCTTGGTCATATCTGCAACTGTTATGAGTTCACAAAAATGTTCGTGTTTTTGGAGCCCTTGTGGCGGGTGTATGGTCATAAATAGTTTGTTCCCCTCGCACGCCTGTAAGCGCGACAGCGTTAAGATTCTTCACGTCATCGGGCGAGAAGCGACGGCTGTTCTTGCAATCCGCGACGGTCACAAACCAACAGGTGACCGACGGGCCGTCCCACGCCCCACACAACGTCTCACGGTTATGGACCCTCGAAAGCTCTCACGCAGCGCCAAGTGCCAAAGCACGTTAGGAGCTCAAAGTGCGACGGGGCAGCCGTTAATTAAACTCAAAATTATGATACATTCGCTCGGTAATCGATTTAATGAACTTTTTCTACCTCTGTTGCAGAGCCCTTTGTCCGATCATTGGTTCCCCACGGCGAAAGCTGCGCCAGTCGAACTTTTCGTTTAGTTTCCAAATTATGCAAACATATTTTTTGCGCACAAACTAATTAAATTGTCACTCGTTTGGTGTCGTCTCCGCGGCGCGAGCCCACATCAATTATTCTAATTGCAATTATTTTCATCGTGGTGTCTTTGTTTATCCACAGCGTTTTTCATCAATGGCCGGTTGATTGTATTACTCTAGTATTATGAATATTTACGCAAAAGGGAATTTGATGGCCGGACGTCCTTCGGTGCGACCTGAAAGTCCTGAGACAACTAATCGAATCTCGTGCTGTCTTCACAGTCTGCATACAGACGGCGTACACGAGTCTCTCTCTCTCTCTCTCTCTCTCTCTCCTCTCTCTCTCTCTCTCTCCTCTCTCTCCTCTCTCTCTCTCCTCTCTCTCCTCTCTCTCTCTCTCTCTCTCTCTCTCCTCTCTCTCCTCTCTCTCCTCTCTCTCCTCTCTCTCCTCTCTCTCCTCTCTCTCTCTCCTCTCTCTCTCCTCTCTCTCCTCTCTCTCTCTCTCTCTCTCTCTCTCCTCTCTCTCTCTCTCTCTCTCTCCTCTCTCTCCTCTCTCTCCTCTCTCTCCTCTCTCTCCTCTCTCTCCTCTCTCTCTCCTCTCTCTCCTCTCTCTCCTCTCTCTCCTCTCTCTCCCTCTCTCTCTCTCTCTTTCGTTACTGAGCGAAACGCTGTTCGTTTTCCCTCAACCCTTAAAAAGTACATTTTTAACATGTGTTAATTGCTTTGCTCCATTGCCGTTCACCTTATTAAACAAAATGTGCATTTTCTATCACTCGCAATTTACATGAACCTGTAAACGATAATTTATTGTTTATCATTCAACATTGCTGAATGTATCACATTCATCACACACTGCCTGAGCCTGAGACCGTATTTTAAACGTTCTACATTACCAATAACAGTTTCACTGTGCACTGTGATGCACAATCAAACTCTGATTTTCCCATGTACTTTTTGTTAAAACTCTCATTTCCATGTCTACCTTAATATAAAAAACCCCATTTCACCTTCTACTTCATATAATAGCTCCCATTTCTTCATCTCCTTCATATAAAACTCCCATTTCCCCATCTATTTCATACTTAAAAAATCACATTTCCCCATCTATTTAATATAAAACTCCCATTTCCCCATCCATTTCATACAAAACTACCATTTCCACATCGATTTAGCATGAGAACACTGTTTATTTCAAATAAAAACTCTCATTTCCATATCTACTACATATAAAAACTCCTGTTTTACCATATATTTCATATAACAACTACAATTTCCTCATCTACTTCATCTCTAACTCCCCCATTTCCTCATCTATTTCATATAAGAAAGAACTCACATTTTCCAAATATATTTCACATAAAACTCTTATTTCCCCCATCTATTTCAAATAAGAATACCCATTTCCACATCTATTTCCTATTAAAAAATTTGCTTTTTCCCATCTATTTAATATAGATGTTCAACTCCCATTTCCACATCTATTTGAAATAAAAACTCCAATTTCCCCATCCACTTCAAATCCGCAGCATGACAGAGTACTGCTCTCTCCTCTGGGCTGGTGCTCCTGCCTCACACCTAGATCAGCTTCACGCTATAGAAACCAAGGCTTTTAGAATCATTGGTATCGCCTGCGATGAAGCTGATTCTGAGGGCCTTTCTCTCTCTCACCGCAGACAGGTTGATGGTCTTTCTGCCTTCTACCGACTCCTCTCCGGCCTAGGTCCCCCTGCTCTGTCTGTGCTCTGTCCTCCCAATATTCCTGCAGGACGCACAAGATCTGCCAGCAACCCTCTTCTAGTGAAATTGCCAAAATCAAGACTCTCTGCTCACCTTCACTCTTTAATTCCGCTTTTCTCACATTCACTCTTTCATTCCTCTTTTCTCCCACCTCTGGAACAAACTCCCAAAATCTCTTCAATCCCACTCCTCACTCCAGGTCTTCAAAACAGCTGTTCACCACCATCTCTTATCTTCCCCCATCCAAAACCTTGATCTTCTCTTCCTCTTGTAATACACCCCAAATCCACCTTTTTTCAAATTCCGTTCTTTCCTGAAAGTCCCAGTAGTGTCCATTTGTTTTATACTGTGTGCCTCCCCCCCCCCCCATCGCCCCCCCTCCCCCAACGCTCTCCCTTCCACAGATCTCCCGATGTTCCTGTTCTCTACTGTTGTTGTGTTTTCGTCTCTCTCACACTCTTGTCTCCCCCTCCCTTTATGATATGTTTCATGTGTGTTTCTGTTTATGTTTTCATGTGTTTTATAGCTAGCTCTTACACGAGCCTCAACTTTGTATACAAAAATATATTTAAAAAAATAACTCCCATTTGCCCATCTATTTCAAATAAAAACTTTCCACAGCTGTTTTGAATAAAAGCTCCCATTTCCACTTATTTTTCATATAAAACTCCCAAAAGTCCTTGGTGTTCTTGGAAGTCCTTGGAAGTCCATGGTGTCCTTGTGTTTGTACTTCTCCCACCCTCCCCCCCCCTTTCCCACGCCTCCTACCCCCAAGCCCTCTCCCTCCCACACATCTCCCGATGTCCCTGCTCTCAAATGTTGTGTTTGTGTGCTTCCCCTTCTCTCCCCATCTTGTCTACCGCTCCCTCCTTTTATATATTTTGTTTGTCTGTTTGATTTGTTTGTGAAATAAATGTTAGCTCTTTCACGAGCCTCGATTCTGTATACAAATATATATATATATTTTATATATATATATATATATATATATATATATATATATATATATATATATATATATATATATATATATATATATATATATATATTCTGTATACAAAACTCTCATTTCAACTTCTATTTCAAATGTCAACTCCCATTTTTCCTCAACTTCTAATAAAAACTCCCATTCTCCTATCTACTTCATATGAAAACTCTCATTTCCCAATATAACTCATGTAAAAACTCCCATTTCCACATGTATTTCATGTGAAAAAAAATTCCCATTTACCATTCTGTTACATATAAAAACTCCCATTCCCATAATTATTTCATTTAAAAACTCCAATTTCCCCATCAACTTAAATTAAAAACTCACATTTTCCCATCTTTCTCAAATAAAAACTCCAACTTCCATATCTATTTCATGTAAAAAAAAAAATCAATTTTCCAGTGTTTCATATAGAAACTCCCATTTCCATGATTATTTCATTTAAAATTACCAATTTCCTCATCAACTTCATATGAAAACCCCCATTTCCAAGTCTGTTTCTAATAAAAACTCCCATTTCCACATCTATTTCAAATGTCAGTAGTGTATATATTGTTATGAATTTGGTAATGCAACATCTAGAGCTAGGTAGATCTGAATAGGTAGGTATTCGGCTGTCGTGACAGGGACTCTACATGTAATAAGTTATTGATGTTTAGGCGGTTGTCGGGGTAAGATGTATGAGTGTGGATCTACCTGGAGATTCGAGTGTTAAATAGTGAGGGATTAATGGTAACGCCCTGTGAGTCTCACCTAGTAATCAAACCTTTGTCCTTTATGGCACTGCAAACCACATAAACATTAGTTAGGTCCTTAGCGCAACATTAAATAATCCCCTTTCCCTGACAAGGACTTCGTATTAAATTGACAGGAAACCAGGCCAAAAACACCACCACAATTGGCCGCCACCGTGTACACCTCCCAAGGCCTACAAACCGGGCCGGCACGTGTTGCACAGGACCGCAGGGTCGCGTAACGGGGGAGATGTTAGGAGTCGCATGCCGTAGAGGGCGTGACCGGCGAGCTGGGACCATATGATTGGCTGAGGAGTGCGCGAATGTGACGTCATCGGGGAGAGATATATGCGACGGTCGGACGCCATTTTCGCCAGTTGAGTTGAGTTGCGATCTGATCTCGAGTCGTCCCAGTTCGTTGAACAGTTGAGTAGAGCGTCCCAGTTCGGTACCGGAGTGGCAGTTGAGAGAAGTGAGAGCTCGTGGCAGTTGACGGTTCGTGCCATTTTCTACAGTTCGTGACCACAGCTCGTTGCAGTTGGCAGTTGGCACTCGGCACTCAGCAGTTGGCAGTTGGCACTTGGTTTTTGGTTGCTTCGTGCAGCCCTGCGTTGGACCGACGAGGCCTGGTGGCGCTTGGAGGCGGAGGCAGAGGGCCGTGGAACTTGGAGCGAGGTGTGCGATCGGGCCGAAAGGAGCGGTGTTGGACGGCAGCCACAAGGACGACAAAGACAGATAAGCCCGAATCCGCGTACACTGTACACGACGTGACTTGTTATTTTCGTATTAATCTCCCTCGTTTGTGTTTGATATCAGTCGTGTGGGGACGTCCCGATTTAGTTATTAGTATTACCGGCGCGTGCTTTTTCACTGGCTTTACTTTTAATAATAAATCCTTATATTATTTTCTGTACATATTTGAACGCAGTTTCCTGGGTGTTTCATTTTAATAGATAAGGCTGCGGAGCTTTCGCTGCGTCCCGCCATTTCGCGCGTTGGTGTTGAACGTGAGTCCGCCATTGAGTGTTCGCCTCGGGAGTTAAAGTCTCGCAAATCGGTCATCCGTAAACTGTGGTGTTAATCACGGTTACGCGACAAGTGGTGTCAGGAGTGTAGGATTCGAATCCGTCGGACAAATTTTTTTGTCCGCGGCGAGACATCGACACGGTCGGGCGTACATTGCGTCCGACGTTCGAACGCAAAATTTGGATAGGCGAGGCGGAGAAATTTAATAATCAATTGGGCATACGGAGCGCGATATCGCGTCTTCGTCAAATTTAAATTGTGTTTTTGGTATTAAAATAAATACGCGCGCGGGAAACAACCTTCCGAAAGGCGGATGTCGGAGGTCGACGAAATGGAGGTGCGCAGTGAGGCCTCCGTCAGCGTTGGGAGTGAGCCGGAAATAGGGGAAATTGATGCAGAGGTGAGCCTTGGAGCTTCCCTCGTCCCGAGCACCAACTTATGCCCCTCCCCTACCGGGGAGTCGGGAACAAATGGGACGGCCCCGAGAGACGACCAGGCTTTAATGAAATTTTTTAAGGAATTAATGGGAGGAATGGAAAGAAAAATGGAGTCCCAGGGGAAGGAATGGAGGGAAGGAATAAAGGAAATGAGTGATCGATTGAGTATTAAAATGAATGGGCTGGCAAATAAAATGGGAATTGCACAGGGAATGGCAATTGAAGTAAATGGGGAGACCGCAGGTCCACAGGTGGATGGGGAATGTCCACAGGTGGATGGGGAATGTCCACAGGTGGATGGGGAATGTGTACAGGTAGAGGGGGAATGCCTGCAGGTAAACGTGGAGAGTCCACAGGTGAGCGGGGAAGGAAATTTGGAATGTGAGAGTTGTAATGGGGAATGTTTCCCACATTCTGGCCTGGTTGTTTATCGGGACCGTGTGGATGTCACAACACCCCAACCGGGGGATGAATTTGGAATTGTGCAGCACCAGGGCGGTGGTGCGGAGCAAGAGGGGGTAGAGTTTTTGGGGGTCCATGCGATAGAGCCGGACCGGGTATTTATTGGGGATATTGATCAAAGCCTGGCGGGGCCAGGAATGATTTGTAATGATGAGGATGATTTGATCCAGCGGCTGGAGACCTGTGACAGTCCCATGGAGGTAGAGCTTGTTCAGGCCCAAAGGAGCCTGGGTGAAGAGGTGAGTTGGTCCGAGGAGGTGGTTGGAATGACCGAGGGGACGCTCACTGTACACTGCTATTTGGAAACCGAGGCTCCAAAATTGGACAACCAGTTGGGGGAGTGTGTTGGCTCCGGGCTGGATTTGGATCTTGGAGGATCGGGAGATAGAGCTTCTGGAGATTTGGTCCCTGTAAGGAATTTGGATCAACTGCAGGGAGGGGCAGAACAACCGGTGGTAGAGGTTGTTCCCTGCAGCTGCGGTTTGGCAGTGGGAATGAAAATTTGTAAAAGAAAATTTAAAATAAAATTACAATGGGAAATTGATTTGGAGCAGCCATGGTGGGGATTGGTCCCCGGGCTGCGGGATCTGGACATGGAGAGGTCATGGGTGATGGCCTCGGGCAAAAGTTGCCCCTTTCAAACTTTGGGTATGCCAGCCAGCTGGGGGGCTGTGATGGCGAGATTTGGACGTGGGGTCCAGCCTTGGGTGTCGAGGTACGAGCTGGGTCCCACGGGGGGTCTGGTGGAGTGTGGCGTCCCTTGTCCATCGGGGCGCCGTCCGAGCTGGTGGCTCGGGCCGGCAGGGTCACCGGACCCTGGTGGGGGTTAAGACCTCCAGGGAGGTCCGAGGTGGTTTCTCAAGCCTGGGATGGCATTTATTGAGGACCACTAGGGGGAGGTGTTGTGGGTCGCGCTTTGGTGGTGGCACTGCGGACGGCCAACTTGGGACTGATGTGGTGACCACCCGGGCATGCGGCCTGGCACTCTCCTCCAGGGACTCTGGGACAACCAGCATGTGGTGACCTGGCATGGTGGTTGGTCTATGGACGCGGGTCAAACCGAATGGACAGGGATGGAGATAGCCTGCCGGACAACCATTGGGGCATCTGTGGAACGTGATGGTGTGAGTGACCTTCCACAGATGCTCCGTTGTGATTTATGGACTCTCGGGTTGGGAAGAGAGCCATGGGGATGTGAATCGGGAGATGTGTAACGAGCCGAGCATATGGGCCATGCTCGGCTGGCATGTGTATGGCAAAGCATCCTTCTTTGGTGAGGTTAGTGAAATGTGACAAATGGTTGGCATGGGTAATCTGTGGGTTAGATGGAAATTTAAGGGTGGATTGTGAAATGCCATGGTGGACACTGTATAGTGACGCCATTATTGATCCAGGTGTGTAGACCAAAGTGTTGGAGGCTGTGATTAAATTAATAGGGTAGCAAGATACAGCTTTCAACTGGTTGCGGGGGCAACTGTGCTGATATTTGGGACGCGGGATGATGGGGATGTAGTTGTGTAGCCTGAGGGTCAACGTGGTGCTGTGCGTGTCCGAGGTGTGTGGACCATGTCTTCTGGGTGGGTCTCCTGGTGGAGCATGGCTGTTGACTGGACCTTGGTGTGGTCAAGTGTGGGTGAGCACTGGGGGGCTGCAGTTCTGTAGTCGGACTGGGGGATGATGGGGAGGTGCAGGGGACGTGGCTGTAGGGATGCCACGCACTGCGACCGTGCCCCCCAGGGCCGAGGTTGTGTGTGCGGTAGTGTGTGTTGTGGCAGCAAGTGCTCACCACATTGGCCAGCTGGGGCTGCTGCAGCTGTGTTCCTCGCAGGGGGGCCGAAGGATGGATGGTGGGTCGCACCCTTATGGACACTCATGGGCCATGTTGGCGTTTTGACTGCTCACCTTGTCCCGGTGACCCTTGCACGGTAGAGGTGCAGAGCTGTCGTGGCCACAGGTAGTTGTGTAGTGATGAGCACCGTTGGATGCGGATCCACATACCTGCCAGTGTAGTGGGGACAAAAGAGAAATTTGGAAGGATTTGGTAGGCCCAATGTGAAATTTTGGGAATTGTATGGGTGGATTGCACTTTGAACCTGACCAACCTGCAACTACCTGCACTTGAGGTGAGTGTTTTGAGGAGTACTGTCCCAGGCTTCAGGATTTGCTTTGGGAAATTGGGGACATGTAAATTGGAGTTGGGAGGCGGGTGTGAGTGATGACATGGCCGGTGAGGGGATGGAATGGGAGCCACAGTGTCTTGTGGGTGGCGTATGTTTTTGTATTGTGGTTACGTGTTTTGATGTGGTCGTGAGAGTGGAACCTGGAGAGTGTGTGATGATTATTGGAGATAATGAGGGGTGATAATTGTGCTTGTGGAAATGTGCTTTTGGGAAGATGTGATGGTTTAAATGTGAACTGGGGGAATTTCACATGTAGCAGGCCATGGCAAGCCTTGTAACACCTTTTACACCATCTATGGAATTGTACTGAATTGTGCTGAGTTGTGTGGAGAATTGAATGGCAGCGGGGGAGGAAGTGTGTTTTGGGGTCTTGTGGGTGGGGAAGGTGTGTGTGTCCGCAGGTACAGAGCAAGCTCTGAGGAGCGATGCCTGCGGGCCCCCCTCTGCGGCAATTACCCCTGGCAGCCGGTGGTAACTGGAAATTGGAGCTCGTCGGTGGAGGGTCTGGTTGGGCGCCGCGGGGTGAGGAAGTCCCCCGGTGACCCGTGTTGCTGCGTGAAAGCAGGAGGCAAAGGAGCCTGGTGTGTGTGGAGACCCTCACCGGCGAGGTAACGGCGGAAAGGGGCTGTTGGGCTGTCATGGGGCCAAGAGGTAAAGGGGGGGGGGGCAATGAATTTGTAAGTCGGTTGACTTGTTTTTGGGACTGCGGGCACCACAGCCTGATGCGCCCCCACCATCTTTTGTGCGGTACCTCCCCGCTGCCTAGTTGAGGAATGCACACACACGTGAATGACATCAATGCCATGGTCCTGCAGGGGGTGTATTGGAAATAAGTGCTTTGTTGATTTTTGAAATGCCTTGATGACCTATGGAATGAGAATGAGTGGTTAAGGGGTCTGTGTTGCATGAATGTGGGCGAAATCCACCGAGCCGTGTCACTCACCTGTAACATCTGGACAGGGCCCGTGAAAATTTAGTGGGATGCATTGGGGATGGCCCCGCAGGTAAGGTTGAGTCTTGTGGCATCCACCGGGGGGACGCGGTCTGTAGACCGGGGTATGTACAAAGGTTAGAGTTTTGAGTTTTGGAAAGATGGTTAAGTTTTGTGGTTAAGTTAGTGTTGTGTGTTGTTGTTTCCTCCCTCCACAGGAACAACGAAGAAGATGTACATACTTGCATGATGGTTAAGGGGTTCAGCATGTTAAGGAAGTGTAGGTAGGTAGTCCGACTCACTTCCCACAGCCCTTCCTGATTTATTTCGTAGGTTAATTAAGCGTGTGACAGTAAGTGTTAAGGCTGGAATGGTAGCCCTGCGGTGAACCTTGCAGGAGCTACGGTTCCAGGGGGGGGGCTGTGTTATGAATTTGGTAATGCAACATCTAGAGCTAGGTAGATCTGAATAGGTAGGTATTCGGCTGTCGTGACAGGGACTCTACATGTAATAAGTTATTGATGTTTAGGCGGTTGTCGGGGTAAGATGTATGAGTGTGGATCTACCTGGAGATTCGAGTGTTAAATAGTGAGGGATTAATGGTAACGCCCTGTGAGTCTCACCTAGTAATCAAACCTTTGTCCTTTATGGCACTGCAAACCACATAAACATTAGTTAGGTCCTTAGCGCAACATTAAATAATCCCCTTTCCCTGACAAGGACTTCGTATTAAATTGACAGGAAACCAGGCCAAAAACACCACCACAATTGGCCGCCACCGTGTACACCTCCCAAGGCCTACAAACCGGGCCGGCACGTGTTGCACAGGACCGCAGGGTCGCGTAACGGGGGAGATGTTAGGAGTCGCATGCCGTAGAGGGCGTGACCGGCGAGCTGGGACCATATGATTGGCTGAGGAGTGCGCGAATGTGACGTCATCGGGGAGAGATATATGCGACGGTCGGACGCCATTTTCGCCAGTTGAGTTGAGTTGCGATCTGATCTCGAGTCGTCCCAGTTCGTTGAACAGTTGAGTAGAGCGTCCCAGTTCGGTACCGGAGTGGCAGTTGAGAGAAGTGAGAGCTCGTGGCAGTTGACGGTTCGTGCCATTTTCTACAGTTCGTGACCACAGCTCGTTGCAGTTGGCAGTTGGCACTCGGCACTCAGCAGTTGGCAGTTGGCACTTGGTTTTTGGTTGCTTCGTGCAGCCCTGCGTTGGACCGACGAGGCCTGGTGGCGCTTGGAGGCGGAGGCAGAGGGCCGTGGAACTTGGAGCGAGGTGTGCGATCGGGCCGAAAGGAGCGGTGTTGGACGGCAGCCACAAGGACGACAAAGACAGATAAGCCCGAATCCGCGTACACTGTACACGACGTGACTTGTTATTTTCGTATTAATCTCCCTCGTTTGTGTTTGATATCAGTCGTGTGGGGACGTCCCGATTTAGTTATTAGTATTACCGGCGCGTGCTTTTCACTGGCTTTACTTTTAATAATAAATCCTTATATTATTTTCTGTACATATTTGAACGCAGTTTCCTGGGTGTTTCATTTTAATAGATAAGGCTGCGGAGCTTTCGCTGCGTCCCGCCATTTCGCGCGTTGGTGTTGAACGTGAGTCCGCCATTGAGTGTTCGCCTCGGGAGTTAAAGTCTCGCAAATCGGTCATCCGTAAACTGTGGTGTTAATCACGGTTACGCGACAATATGTTGCTTCTGGGACACTCTCATTTTCCCATTGACTTACATGTTAATTTTTCCCCTCCCTCATTGCCCCTAAACACCTCTATTTCTCTCACCCTGTTCTTTACGAACCTTCTAACCTTTTGACATGTTATCCTTATTCATTAGACCACTTAAACAATGGTCCTTCTGTGTGAACCTGTGATCCTTCTGACCTTATGGACCTTTTAACCTTTTACTCTTAATATCATCTGGTGAATCATCTTTGACCCACTCAAACAACGACCCTACAAATATTTGTTTATGTGTGGGAAATAATTTAATTCTCCTACAACTCTCCTCACCGTCTAATACATTAACAAAAAATATGTTTGAGTTTGGTTCTTTATTAAGATATTTTAACTGAGCTAAGATAAAATGGTAAACCTCCCTCAATGTTCTTGTTTGAGCGCCTCCAGTGCCACATACCATTTTTAAATTAAAGTATATATTTTCCTGACAACCATCAAAGTTTTCCGTCCACTCAAAAATATTTCCATCTTTTTTACCCAATTCACCGGTATTTAAATTAATTCTCTTATTTGTTTTGTAAATTGTTTTACCAGTTGTCTTTTCAATTATACCTATTTGATATTTTTCACATTCGTTATGTTTACCATTTATATACCAAGGTTGATTACACCTCCACTCTTTAGTCTGGTTGGTACTTGGTTCTATCATTTATATAATAGTAAAAAGGCGGCGGTAGCCCGTTAAAATCCCTAACCCCCTTTTTAACTTATCACTTATATACTTATATAACCATAAGGGAGACTATCAATTCCATTTTCTAAAATAAACCTCTTATCATCAAAAGCCCCCAATGCTTTCTTATTCATCTCTTCTGAATATAATTTATGTTTATAACTTCTTATTCCATTAATCTTTCTAAACTCTTCTTTCTTTGTTGTTAAACAGTTATAATAATCCTTAAAGTTTATTGTTTCTTTAATAACATTTTTCTTTACACCTTTTAACTTCTTATCAGTCTTTTCGACGTTATTCACAATGTATTTATAAGCATAAGCCTTAGACCTCAATCCCACAAATTCACTCATAACATTTCCTCCTAATTCATCCTTGAACTTTCCAATCACCTTTTTATTTTTAGAAGAGAACAACTCACTCTCTGGACTGTAATTACTCGTGTCATAGATATTAATGTCTCTTTTCATGTCTGAATAAACATCGTTGGTATTAATTTTCAAAATAAAACTATCTGTATCCATATAAAGTAGATTAACATCATTTTGATATTTCTTCCTCAAGTTATTATAAAAGTAATCATACATTAATGACTTTGATAAATCAAGAATTGTTGTTCCAATATAAATAGGTTTGTTCATTTCAATACTCTCTTTAATCAAATGGATCGCACAAAAGTTCTCAGTAAAGACCTCAGCTCGAGTAAAACTCGGTCTATTAATTAATTTTGATGCTTGTTCCCAAGATGTTGATAGTCTGATATTTTGTCTTTTCCTCACATTCTCCATAGTCTTACCAAAGACCGCATTATTCATCAATTTATAAAAGTCTTTCTCAAAATCTGTTTTTGACTCTGTTCTTCTTTGTGTATTAAAATCAATGTACCCCTTTAACCAATGACTTTGATTGAACTTTAGAACCCTATGGATCTTCTCTACTCTTAGACCTTTTGATAAATATTGTCGCAAATTTCTTTGGTGTAGAACATAATTTTTCTTGTTATATAATGTAGTAAGTAATTTTTCTGTTGATTCACCTATATCAAACGATCGTTGATAATCACTCAACCATTCTTTCTTTGGACTTTCTTTCTCACAAGCAAATGGGAGATCTTTGTGTAGGTTATGGAGTTCCTCTGGATATTTTAAATCAATTTCAAAATAATAACCAACTTTTTCTTCATCCAATTCTTTTTGTGTAGAGATACATACATCTTGTAAAACGTTTTTGTAGTCTTTTTCCTTTACCCATCTAAGTTTTCCATAAGGAAGAGCCTGAGACATTGCCCAGCCATACAGGTTGTTCGCGTCATAGTACATCAAGTAAGAACTCTCTTTCGTTGGATCATAATTTGGAAGATATTTGTTATTTGCTTTTGCGTATCTACTCGAGCAGACTTGTGAAATTCCACCTCTTTTTGCCTTTTCAATCATCAAAAGCATATCAACATCGGTTATCAAATCCAAATCTTGTTTTGTCATTTTCAACATCGCACTCCAGGCCAATCCAGGTGCTGTGTAGTAGTGAGCAGGATCCAATCCATATCCAGTGCGACAAACAGATCTAAAGGCTTCAAATACATCGGCCAACAAAAGCACATCAGTTTTGAGGTACAAATCGTGATACTCACCAAGATTCTTAATGTTATATTTTTTCCAAACATTTTGTGCGTGTACATAATCTTTATCAGATATATGACTATTATTTAATTTGTTATAGAAATTTTCTTTTAAAGGAAGTTGTGTTTCATTGAATCTCTCAAATGAGTCCATATAGTCATAGGGGTAAATTCCCTTTTGTGTTAGAAAATCTTTATCTAAAAAATACTCTGAAAGACATGGAAACTCTTTTAGATTTTGAACCAAGTTAGCCAATGGACTTGCCATGAATTTAAATGTATCAAGAAATCTGATATGAGTAATAGGAGATGTGTGAATTGTTTTTGTGAATGAAATGTATTTCTGATCCGTGTTTGGAATTGCTGAGATACTTCCAGAAGTCTTTGAGAGTTCCTTGATAAATAGATGTGTATCATAATGAGCGTTGTTATGAAGAAAGACAGGAATGAAAGAGGGGAGTTGATAATTAATATTACAACTTTGATGAGCCGGACCTCTATATTTACCAGTGAGATGACAATGGTCTCTAACCTTTAGACCTTTACCAATTTTCTCCTCACAAATATGACAGACATTGTTTTTTATAAATTCCCTTTTTTCTTTACTTGTTAAGGACATTGGTTTATTGGTTTCTCTCATTATCTTGGTTAATCGAACACAGTCTTTTTCTAGTCGTTTCACAAACTCCTCTGGGGTATTTGAGCCTCTATACATCTCTAACTTGTTATATTTATCACCAACGGATGATTTGATATAATAACAAAAACCACAAGGAGTATGTTTTTGATATTTATTTGTGTATGATTCTTTTGGATCTGGAGAAGCAGTATCAATTTTTTCTAAAATACTTTCAAAATCAGCATATATAACAAATGGATGTTTTATTGTTTTCTTTTCATCTTTGAATGTGATCTTTGAGTCTTTTTTAGGCATGTTGATTACCGTTGATTTATGTTCACCACAATAATTTGAATGTTTATCTAATCTTTCTTGTGTATGGAAGAAGTTAAGACAACGCATACAAATATATATTTTATTTGTTCTTTTACATACTTGTGGTTTTATTAATTTTGTAATATCTTTGATGTATGTATAATGTGAATTTTCGTCTGAATTAAAATATAGAAGATTAATATGAGTTTGTTTACAACTGTCAGAAAGCTTTAAAACCTGAATGTTGTTTGTTTCGGTTAGACCATAAACATTAACTGATAAATTATTCAACTTTTCAAATTTAGGAATATCATTTAAAGTCATCGGAAACTTTAGATCTTTCGTATTTAATGTATTCTCATATTTTTTATAATGAGATACTCTTTCATCATGAAAATGTGGAGGATGTAAGTGTGCTAGAATAGACCAGAGAAAACATTTATTGTCTTTATTTTTGATATTGATAACTGCTTTTCTATTTTTGATAACACTGGGTAAATCAATGTAAGAAGAAGCTTTTAGAGGATCTGATTTAAGAATATGAATGTCTATGTAAATAATTTTTCCTATATTGAATCCACTTCCTACGATTGAATTATCCACATCTTGCTCTTGTTTAATAAGTTCATCATAGACTCCTGATGTTTTAAAATCTTGATATGAAGATATAAAGTGTGGCTCAGTTCTCATGTATGGTGTATCTATAACTCCTTCGTCCTTTGTCATTTCTAATTTTACTCCCATATAAAATTTAAGTGGTTTCATTTCTTTTAGTGTTTTTTCAATCAACGTTTGAACAGCAGGTTTAACTATTTCTACAGCATCAACTATAGACTCTGGTTCAGGAGGTTTGAAGTTAAAGACTCTTATTTTAATATGTCCTTTGAATGCACCATCAGAGTTTTTAATAGTAAACAATTTTGACAAGTGTTTGTTAGTTTTAAGATGGGCTTTAAACCCCTTCTTGAGGATGGTTGTTTTACAGACCTTACAATGTTTTGTTTTAGGTGGAAGAGGGGAAAGTTTGTTAAGAATGTTGTATGTATGTTTTGCGGTGAGAATATGTTGTTTATAATATTTTACTTCCTTCTCGCAAGTATCACAATAAACCATATTTATAGCGTGAGAAAACGTGGTGTTTTATATATATCACTGTGCTTAAAATAAAACACTTTTGAGCTTTACAGCTCCGTTTTATATATATCACTGTGCTTAAACTAAAACACTTTTTCACTCAGAATCATCTAAGTCATAACTATCACATGAATACTCAGAATCATACTCAGAGTCATCAATAAAGCTACTCTCATAACTATCATTTGAGCACAAACTATTAGTATCATAACTATCATCTGTGTTCAATGAAATACTATCATCACCATCGTCCGAGTTCAATGAAATACTATCATCACTATCGTCCGAGTTCAATGAAATAGTAAAATCTTCACTGCTGTAATGACTCATATTTAATTAGCAGAAAAAACCTTTCCATCTATACCAATATACTTTCTTTCATTAACGGATTCAATCTCTACATTTTTAATATCAAAAGTTATCTTTAAATAATCTCTAACTATCATAGAACGAAATGACATTTCACCAGAAATATTAACATCATTCATTTTACTTAGATCTACACCCTTTGGATTATTAAAGTAAATACAAATTTCTCCACGAGTATTGTTGATGGTCTTATCATTCTTTTTCAAAGTATCGTGGTCAATCACTTTTTCAAGCTTTGAATAAATTGCCAGGAGTAGAGGAGAAACTTTTGTTAGATTTACTTTAATGGATGTCTTTCCAGGTATAGTTAGAGCTCTTCCTTTAAATGAAATAGAGGGGCTCATGTTATTTTCCATAACTGGTTTTACCCAAAAATTTCCATATTTATCTTTGTTCAATTTAACATCTTTGACATATTTTTCTATATCTTTCACTGAAGTAGAGATTGAGTGAAATTTGTCTTTTGTGCTTTGAAACATTGTATTTATTAATGAATAAACTTGCGTTTAGTTTAAGTAAAAATTTACCATATAAATATGATAAGTTCTGAAGGATATTTAGAATTTCCAGACTCTCCATATGATAAATTAGAGAATTGTCCGGCTTGTGATAGAATAGGGCTTAATAATGAGGGTTCATATAAACAATGTATTTTCTGTGATTTAATTTTAATTAATGATAATAAAAAATATAAAAAAATATATAACTCTTTTAAATTAGAACCAAAAATGAATTACTTTACAAGATTAATAAGAGAGATGAATGTTAAGTATTGTGATGATAATACACCATTTCTTTCAAGGGAAGAGACTATTTGTATTGAGGAAATGTATAAGGGTTTAATGATATTTATTATTCAAAATAATTTTAATGGAAATGTTAATACAAGATACTATATAAATAAAATAATGAATTATTTTGAAATTAAACCCGAACTCAGGATAAAATATAGAGTTTCTAAAATAGCTCAAAAAAAGTTAGATGACTTGTTTTCCAAATATATAAATGAATGATTTTTTACCCGTTTCGGAAAATAAGATAAAATTTAATAACCATAAAAACATTCCAAATTCATTGAGATGTCTAATAGTTGGTTCAAGCGGATGTGGAAAAACCTGTTTACTTTTAAAGATGCTCCTTGGTCCTAATTTTTTAGATTATGATAATTTAATAATTTTTACAAAGTCTAGTTTTCAACCCGAGTATCAACTACTCTCACAGGGTTTTAATGCAGGTCTTAAAAAGGAAGACATTATCGGTTTATTTAAACTTCAAAACAAACTAAATGATTATAATATTGAAGATATAATACAATTATTTTGTGATACACAGAAATCAAAATCGAAACCAAAACCCATAACTTGTATTCTCAGTGATAATACGGATGATATACCTTCACCTCAAGATTTAGATAAATCAAAAAAGAACCTCGTCATCTTTGATGATTGTGTTAATGAGAGAAACCAAACAGTAATGGACAGCTACTATACAAGAGGGAGACATTCTTCTTGTAATTGTATTTATCTTAGTCAGTCATATTTTCAACTCCCTCGACGCTCAATAAGAAACAATGCCAATACTTTTATTTTATTTAAGTTAAATTCAATAGATGTAAATAATTTTTGGAGAGATAATTGCTCTACGTTATGTAGTAAAAAAGAATTTGAAAATTATATGAAACACACGATTGGAAAATATAAATATATTGTTGTGAAACAAGATGAGATATTAAAGGATGTATTTTTATTTTAAACATAATTACATATATAAATGACAACAATTATTATTAACCTTGTGGGTAAATCTGCTTCTGGAAAGAACTTTCATAAATCTAAACTCTTGAATAGTAAAAATGAAAAGATTGTAAGTTTTTTTAAAAACACCCTATGATTCGTTTTGTGAGTACTACAACCAGAGCAAAGCGACCAGGAGAAGTAGAAGGGAAAGATTATTACTACATTTCAATGGAGGAACATATGCGATTGAGGAACGAAGGTCAAATATTTGAGGAGGTCTCTCTTGGTTCTACAAAATATTCACATTGTAAGAGTGAGTTAAATAAAGTAAAATCTAATGGTCTTGGGATTTTAGAAACTAATCCTGAAGGAATGAGACAAATTATTAAACAATTGTGTGGTGATGGAGTTAAGATTTTATCATTCGGTTTTGATATCGATGAGGAGATTCAACGCAAACGTATGAAAAGCAGAGATACAAGTATTAGTGAAGAAGAAATAACAACTCGTATTAATACCAATAAAGAATTTGATGAAATATTTAAAGAAAAAGATTTATTTCAACACATTTACTATAATGATGAAGAAAAGGAAAATTTTCCCATTGACCTTTACAATTCATTAAATGATATTTTTCAATAAATAAATACAGAAAATGAATACCGAAGAAAGAGAAAGAAAGTTTAAGGAACATCAACAATTAGTTTCAAAAGTTGTTAAACAACAGGAAGAGATAAAGAAGAAACGGAGACAGAAACTAACTGGTGAAGAAGCCTTTGAAAGAAAACAAGAGAAATTCTTTAAACCACTTTTGAAAACTCAACAATCACCTACAGTTCCCACGGTAGAATTTACTCCGAAAAAACTTCAAATGCTCAAAGATTTTAGTCAGATAACAAAACAAGAACTTGGTGAATTAGAATATGATGACGAGGGATTATTTCGGAAACTTGAGCAGGTAAATCAACCCCCTAATTATGTTGTGGAAGCTCTTCAAAACAATGAATATTCGGCGGGTTCAAAAACCAGAGCAGGTCTCATTCCAACAGAAGAACCAGCAGTGTTTCATCTTGTGGAAGAAAAGGTATTGATATTTAATGATGAATTGATGTTCTTGAGTTCTACTCAACCAAATGTTAAATTAACTCCAAGATTAATGTTTCTTCTAACAAACCCCGGATTCAGCGGTTCAAAATATTTTGAGGAACCACTTGATATGGAAAGAGAGGAAGATAGGGTATATATTGAGTTGTTAAATGCACTTGATTATGGAGTTTCTGTTGCTGGTAAAAGTAAGAAGAATGAGAAGGAGAAACATATTATTGATGCTTTAAGTAAGCTTGGTTCGGGTGTTAGTTTTCTTCCAAATGACCCATCACAATTAGTTAATAGGCTATTATTGTTGTTAGGTAGTAAGAAGGCTGGAAACAACAATTGTTTTAATGAATCCTCAGCCATTTTAGATCAGTTGATGAATATGAAAATAATTAATAAATGTCAATACAAAGATATTTTATTAGATATTAAATAAGATGAGAAGCACAATTCTTAGTTTTAATTTCACAACGAGCGATTACACAGCTTCATTCCCTTACCCACTACAACTTGACCCCCTTACCTCATATGAGGCATCTTTATTGTCAATGGAAACTTATAATACCTTGTTTAATATCACAGAGAAAAACAACAAGTTTAGTTATAATCCAGGAAGTGGATATAAAACTATAACCGTTTCACCTGGAGCTTACGAGATTTCTCAAATATCTTCAGAAGTCTCTCGCCTTATGAAAGAAAAAGGTGATGAACCAAAAAATATTGTAATAGATATTCAAAAACACACTTCAAAATCAACTATTAAACTTAAAAATAATTATAAAGTTGATTTCACGATTGAAAATTCGTTTAGAGAGCTATTGGGTTTCTCTTCAAAAAAGATTGAAAATAACGGGACGTTTTACAGTGATAATGTTATCCAAATATCCTCCGGTATAAATTCAGTATTAATTCATTGTGATTTGATTGATGGTGCTTATAACGATGGAATAAGAACAAATACAATATTTTCATTCAGTGCATACTCAACCCCGATTGGTTATAAATTTAATATGGAACCAAAAAATCTTGTCTATTTACCTGTGTCAGGAAAAACCATATACAGAGTAAATTTTAGGATAACCGACCAAGATAATCGTATGATATCCTTTAATGATGAAATTATATCCATCAGAATTCACCTATGTGAAGTTTTTCAATAAATAAATAATGGTTATTGTGAGAAAACACGAGTTGGGAAAATATAAAATAATTACAGGGGAGGGCATGTTCCTTTCACCAGACTATACAAGGTATGTGGGTAGAGGATACTATAAACCTAAGAGACAACGAGGTGTAGGTCATCAATTTCGAAATAAAGGAGATGGGATAATTGATACTCTAATGGGTATTGGTTCAACCATCCTTAAACATAAAGACCTAATTGGTTCAACTGCTTCTGCCGTGGGCTCCGTTGCTGGTGCTATAAAGAGTATAAAAGATGCTCAAAAGGAGTCTCATAAATTACAAGCAATCAAAGAAATAAAAAAAGGTAAAACTCAACTATCTTCACAAGAACGACAAAAAATCATTAAAATACTTGGGTCAGGGTTTCAACAATTTTAATGCTATATAAATACAAGTATGGAAGCGATTGATAGTATCTATGATTTGGATGATACGATTATCATTTCAAACTCCACTAAAAAGGAAGACTATTTTAAGGTAAATGCGATAACAGGAACAGACTGGAATTCAAACGGAACAAAAAGTTTTGAAATAAATAATCAACAAACTTACTTGAATATAGCTGATAGTTTCTTGCTGTGTAAATTTAAATTCACTAAGGCTGCGAATAATACTAATGCTACACTCATAAATGATTTCTTCTGGAAAATGTTTGACAGTGTCCGCCTGTATATTGGAACACAAGAGGTTGAAGCGGTTGATTATGTCTCTGCTACATCTGAAATGATGAAATTTACACTATATTCGTTTAGTGATAGAATGGGTAAGGGAGCTGTTGAAGGTTTTATTCCTGATATGTCAACGGGTACAAACGCAGACCCTGGTTATAGTCAAAGGAAGTCAATGTATAATGATGAAACAAAAGCAGTGAATAGTTTTACCGTAGCAGTACCTCTTAAAGGTATATTTGGATTTTGCGATTATGATAAAGTTTTGTATGGTCTTAAAATTAGATTTCAACTACAAAGGAATGATAATGTAAATAGGTTGCTTTTTGGGGATGAAAATGCTTTTGGAGACAACAATAAATTTGTTATTAATGATTTGTGTTGGTATATCAGTGAATATACTCCTAATCTTAAAACGGAAGAGATGTTAAATAGAAGACTTAACTCAAAGAAACCGCTAAATGTATCATACCTTAAAAGAAGATGTCAACACGTTAAACTGGAACACACTACCTACACTTGGAATTTGGGTGTTCTTCAAGGAAAGCCACGATACCTCTGGCTCATTTTTAAAAAACCAGATGGAGAGGACGGTACTAATAAGAATAATGCGCTGAGTGATAATGCTAAGGTGAAACAACTTCGGGTTTCTCTTGATGGCACATTTTATCCACGAGATAGATTGGAAATTGATTGGGAAAAAAATGATTATGCGGAAGCCTACAAGTCCTACCAAAAGGTGTGTGAAAGTAATGGTAATAATGATCCTATTTTGGATATGGTTGCGTTTCAAAAACTTTATACAATCTACGCAATTGACCTGAGTTCTCAAAAGGAAACTATAAAGTCTAATCGAGTGGATACTTCTCTATACATTGAAAGAGGGGAGAGTGAAGAGGTTAATGCATATTGTTTGCTTTTGGAGGAAACAGAATTACAGATTAATACAGATAATGGTGTTATGATTAATATCACATAGGTTTTTTCTCATAAATAAATGGTTGGGGTATATGTTAATCAAATCAATCTTAATAAATTAACATCTTGTATTCAAAATCAAAAGCCTTGTATTATTAATGTTAATACAATTCAAAGAAAAGGAGCTGTAAGAATTGATGTTTTACTCACACACACACAAGTAAAAACACTAAATGATGTTGGATCACTTAAAATTAAAATGACGAAACCTATGTTAAAGAAATATTCAATAGATGAGTCAAGAGGAGGATTTCTCCCGTTTCTAATTCCTTTATTTGCTGGTTTAAGTGCGGCGGGAGCATTGACTGGTGGTATTTCAGCAGCGGTAAAAACTGCTAACGAAAGGAAGGCACAACTAAAAGCTCAAAAAGAATTGGAAAGACATAACAAGGAGTTGGAGAAACAAATTAGTGGAAGTGGTGTAATTGTAGATTTTGCTCAAAAACTTGAAAGTCTACCTGATAAAGCTAGATTGTTGGTTGGAGATATGCTTTCCTCTATCGCTCAAGCGGGTGTTAAACTAACTAAACGGGGTAATGGATTGTATCTTTCTCATAAATAAATGGATAAATGGTTTAAACAATTTGGAAAGAATACAACGTCAAATATAGAACTAGCTAAGTATTGTAAAACACTAAAAATTGATAATGTGGTTATTTGTATGAGAGATGAATTAATACATATAAATAAGAATACAAAGAATATTATTATGAATTTAGACACACAGAATGGTTCTCATTGGGTTTGTATTCATAATAGTCAGGATAAATATTATTTTGATAGTTATGGTATGCCACCACCTGTTGAAGTAATACAATTCTTACAGAATGGTGTTTATCAAACATTCCAAGTTCAAGAAATTAATTCTAAATGTTGTGGCCAATTATGTTTATATGTATTATTTCAACTCAACAATAATGAAAATTTTTATGATATCATTTTTTATCTAATATAAATGACCTATGTTGGAAAAGATGGTTCTATCTTTGGAAAATCCTCTCAGGATATTGATTTATCAAATTATTATACAAAGGCACAGGCTGAACGACAAAAATATAGTGTAAGTAAAAATATTAATATGAAGAATACTTATAAATTAATCAATTATCCAAACCCTACAGATGCGAATGACTTGATTAGATTCAGTGATTTATCACAATATATATCTTTAAAGAAAACAGCACGTTTTGTGAAACAAGTAAAATTTACAACCACAACACCTGGTTATACTGACCATACACCTTTCCTCATTGAATTTAACTACCTGCTTACAATTAAATTTTATAAAGAAGGACATTTAGTTAATATGCGAATTAATAAATGGGGGTATGATATGCCTGATTTAGGGTATAATTGGTCTTTTTCAATAAACATAGAAGACCTACATGATTTAAATCAGTCTCGTAAAGAAGAATATTATCCACTTGGTGAAGATAAGGATTTATGTGGAAGTACAATTAGTAAACAACAAATACGTGATTTTAAGAAAATAAAAATATATGATAGTATAGCGATGGTTCGCATGACAAAGAAGGAAGGTAATGAGATAAGGATAGAAAGCCGAGGAATACAAACCGATTTGGTAGTGGGAAGATGGGGTGGTATTACCTGTCATAATATTAATCTCACATATATTTCTGATACATAAATGGCAGGAAGAAGACTACAAGAGAATTATAATTTTTGTATTCAAGGATACCTACAAGAAAAGGGTGCTCGGTATTACATACCTTATGATTTGGAGCATATACATGGGAATTTTGTCATAAAAAACTGGCCTTATACTGATATTGTTAAACCCACAAATAGAGACTTGTTTAAAATATTAAATAAAAATGAACTTCTCAAAGTTATGAAATATAAAACTCTTTTAGAAATCGTCAACAAATCTTATTGGTATCCTATTATGAGAAAAATAATTATAGATACAAGAATATCTCAAAATCCAGATGAGTATATGTATAATATTCTTTGGGGTTCAAACTCAAGGGTAGCAAGGGATGAGGAAGGAGTTGAAGAAGAGAAGGAGGAAAGAGAGAAAAAGGAGAAGGAGGAAAGGGAGAGGGAGGAGAAGGAGGAGAGGGAGAAAAAGGAGGAGGAGAGGGAGAAAAAGGAGGAGGAGAGGGAGAAAAAGGAGAAGGAGGAGAGGGAGGAAAGGGAGCAAAGAGAGAGGGAGGAAAAATATAAAAAGATGGAAATCAGTGAGATTCGTAAAAGATTGAGTGTATTACAGCAAATAAATCAATCTCAACGCACAGAAGAGGAAATTAAAGAATTAACAACTCTTATGAAGATAATGGTTTCAAAAATAACAACGTCAATGTCTTCAATTTCAGGGAGGAGATTTAAACGAGAAAGTGGTGAAGAAGAAGAAGAAGAAGGAAAAGATTATGTGATTGATGATGTTGGTGTCATTGACTTTAGTTAGTTTTTATTTGTAAATAAATGGAGGAGAGAGTGAAGGCATTCCTTAGGATTCTTTATGTTTTAAAAATAAAGATTGAAATGTATATGTTGAAAACCAAAAAGGTTTTGATACTCTGTCGGAATTTTTCTGATAAATAAATATGAGTTATTGTCTCAAATGTAAAAAGAAAACTAAATCTAAAAATATCTCTTATGTTAAAGCTAAAAATAATAGAGTTTATCAAAAAGGAATATGTCAAGTGTGTGGCTCTAAAAAGTGCCAATTCATATCTCCTAAAAGTGGAGGAGACATACAAAAGTTTCTGTCAGGAAGTAAATTTACAACAACTGGAATTCCAGGGGAATTACACCTTCCAGGGTATTCTTTCTGTGGTCCAGGAACAAACTTGGATAAAAGATTAGATAAGGCTGACAATCCTAAACCTTGGTCTAAACCTACAAATAGGGTTGACGAAGTGTGTATGAAGCATGATATTGCTTATGGAAATACCACTACGTTGACTGAAAAACATAAAGCCGACAGCGAAATGTTGTATAATTTGTCTTTGATACAAAATCCAACGTTGAGAGAGAAAGTTGATAGGTTTATTGTGAGAAATTTGATAAATGCTAAATTGAAACTTGGTCTTGGTTATTCCTCAAAAAACTATTAGGCTCTAATGATGTCATCAAGACTGAGGAGCTTTTGGCTGAAGAATTACACAAACCTATAATCACAAAGTTTAAAAGAAGGAAGGTTTATTCTAAATACACCGACCACATATGGTCCGCTGATTTAATTGAATTGAATAATGACAGGGGATACAGGTATGCTTTAACCGTTATTGATTTGAGGAGTAGATTTGCCTGGGTTGTCCCTTTAAAAAATAAAAGGGGTGATACTTTAATGTTAGCCTTTAAGCGAATATTTGATCGGGATAAAAGGAAACCAAAGAAGTTATGGACTGATAAGGGAACAGAGTTCTATAACAAAATATTCATGAAATTTCTTAAGGGGAAGGGTATTAAATTATACAGCACCTTTAATGAAGGAAAGGCAGTTGTTATTGAGCGTTTTAATCGTACTTTAAAAGAGAAATTATATAAAAAATTCACACAACTCAGTTCTCAAAAATGGGTGTATTTAATTCAGGATATTGTAGATAATTACAATAATACAGTTCATTCATCAACAAAATCAAAACCATCAGAAACATTTACAAAATTAGAATATGAAAAGGAGATTAATTTGAGAAAGCCCAAGTTTAAAGTTGGTGATATTGTAAGAATATACAAATGGAAAAGCCATTTTGAGAAAGGTTATACAAAGAGATGGACTAATGAATTATTTAAAATCGTTGATGTAATGGATACAGTCCCTTGGACCTACAAATTATATGATTTAAATGGAGAAGAAATCTTGGGTTCATTTTACTCACAAGAATTACAAAAAACACAAGTAAGCAGAAAATACCCTTGAAAATAATAAATAAATAAATAAAATGTAATGGGGATACGTTTTTAAATCTGTGAACCCCAAACACAGAATCCCACAACTTTTTAGTTGGGGCTTAACTTTTGTGTGTGTATAATGGGGATACGTTTTTAAATCTGTGAACCCCAAACACAGAATCCCACAACTTTTTAGTTGGGGCTTAACTTTTGTGTGTGTATAATGGGGATACGTTTTTAAATCTGTGAACCCCAAACACAGAATCCCACAACTTTTCAGTTGGGGCTTGACTTTTGTGTGTGTATAATGGGGATACGTTTTTAAATCTGTGAACCCCAAACACAGAATCCCACAACTTTTCAGTTGGGGCTTAACTTTTGAGTGTGTATAATGGGGATACGTTTTTAAATCTGTGAACCCCAAACACAGAATCCCACAACTTTTCAGTTGGGGCTTAACTTTTGTGTGTGTATAATGGGGATACGTTTTTAAATCTGTGAACCCCAAACACAGAATCCCTCAACTTTCCAGTTGGGGCTTAACTTTTGTGTATGTGTGAGTGAGTCATAATAATATACAAACCCTAACCCAACCCCATCCCTAACCCAAACCCATCCCTAACCCAAACCCATCCCTAACCCAAACCCATCCCTAACCCAACCCCATCCCTAACCCAACCCATTCCTAACCCAACCCCATCCCTAACCCAACCCAATCCCTAACCCAACCCCATCCCTAACCCAACCCCATCCCTAACCCAACCCCATCCCTAACCCAACCCCATCCCTAACCCTCACATTCAAAATCCCAACCCTAACCCAACCCCATCCCTAACCCAACCCCAACCCATCCCTAACCCTCACATTCAAAATCCCAACCCTAACCCAATCCCATCCCTAACCCAACCCCAACCCTCACATTCAAAATCCCAACCCTAACCCAACCCCATCCCTAACCCAACCCCATCCCTAACCCTCACATTCAAAATCCCACCCAAACCCTAACATAATCTTTTTTTTCTTCTTTTTAAAAAATATGTATTTCATTTTTATTTTTTTTTCCTCTTCTTCCAATTCTGTCTTTCAAGGCTTTCAAGTTTGAAGAAGTAGAAATGGGAAGAAAGAATTTTCCAGCATTTTCTTCCTCGAACTTTCTTGATATTGCTTAAATCAAGCGTCATTAAACAAAGAACATTGTTCATTGCTTTAGAATCCAAAGAGTCTCCAAGATGGACCCCACAGGTAGAGTCTCCAAAATAAAACCAACTTTCCAAGTTCCCAAGGTATAACCACATTCCTGTTGAGCCTCCAAGATAGGTATCACATTCCGAGTCATCAAAACAAAACCCCCATTCCGAGTCTCCAAAAATATAACCATCTTTCCAAGTCCCCAAGGTAGAACCACAATTTTCAGAAATATTTGGGGTTTCCGTGATAAGTCTCACATAGTATAACTGCGGACCATCAGGGAAAACTTCCCTTTCCCAATTTTTTAGGGTTTCTATGATGTGTCTCACATAGTATAACTGCGGACCATCAGGGAGAACTCTCCTTGCCCAATTTTTTAGGGTTTCTATGATGTGTCTCACATAGTATAACTGCGGACCATCAGGGAGAATTCCCGTTTCCCAATTTTTAAGGGTTTCTATGATGTGTCTCACATAGTATAACTGCGGACCATCAGGGAGAACTCTCCTTGCCCAATTTTTTAGGGTTTCTATGATGTGTCTCACATAGTATAACTGCGGACCATCAGGGAGAATTCCCATTTCACAATTTTTTAGGGTTTCTATGATGTGTCTCACATAGTATAACTGCGGACCATCAGGGAGAACTCCCCTTTCCCAATTTTCAGAAATTTGTGGGTCTCCAATGTATGACTTGTATTCTGGCTCATCAAGGTAGAACTTGTTCAGTGGGTTTTGTTTTGATAACTCACAACAAGTATCATCATGGTAAAACTCTTTTTCAGGATTTTGTGGATCTCCAAGGTATAACTCTTTGGCTGGGTCATCAAGGTAGAACTCGTTCTGGGGGTCTTGGTTGTTCAAAATGTCTTCAAACAAAAAAATAACTTCATCCCAAGTTGTGTTAAAAGCAGAATTTTCATTTCGTATCTCAGATACAATTTCCTGTGAAAGAAAATAACAATGTATTAATTTAATACAATATTTTTATTTGTATAAATCAAGCTCTATGAATATTAAAATAAACTTTGTTAACTCTTACATGAGTCTCATCTAAAAAAAAAAAAAAAAAAAAAAATTAAATAAATAAATAAATAAATAAACAAACTTACCTCCATTGATAAGAGGTTCGAGTCCAGTTCATCAATCTGAAGGTTGAGTTCTACACAGGTAGTAGGACTCCAAGGAATAGCAAAGTTATCCCATTCCATTTCGGCATAGGAGTCCATTCTCAAGTGAAGCAGAAAGCGTGTTTGAAAAAGCCTGTGTGGTCGGTGCCTTTTATAAGAAGGGCTGGGTGTGTGTCATTTCCTGTGGAAATTCCCTGGGCGTGTCTTAACTGGAAATGATGTGATGGAAATTCCCTGAAAATGATGTAATGTATTACCTGGAAATGATACAATGCTGAAGAGTTTATAAAGTGGGTGGGACTTAGCAAAAGTGGGCGGAGCGTAGCAAAAGTGGGCGGGACATAGCAAAAAGTGGGCGTGGTCTAACAAAAAGGGGGCGGGGCTTAGTAAAAGGTGGGCGTGGCTTACCAAAAGTGGGCGGGGTTTACCAAAAAGTGGACGGAGCTTAACAAAAGGTGGGCAGAGCCTACCAAAAAGTGTGTGGCACTGGAGGCGCTCAAACAAGAACATTGAGGGAGGTTTACCATTTTATCTTAGCTCAGTTAAAATATCTTAATAAAGAACCAAACTCAAACATATTTTTTGTTAATGTATTAGACGGTGAGGAGAGTTGTAGGAGAATTAAATTATTTCCCACACATAAACAAATATTTGTAGGGTCGTTGTTTGAGTGGGTCAAAGATGATTCACCAGATGATATTAAGAGTAAAAGGTTAAAAGGTCCATAAGGTCAGAAGGATCACAGGTTCACACAGAAGGACCATTGTTTAAGTGGTCTAATGAATAAGGATAACATGTCAAAAGGTTAGAAGGTTCGTAAAGAACAGGGTGAGAGAAATAGAGGTGTTTAGGGGCAATGAGGGAGGGGAAAAATTAACATGTAAGTCAATGGGAAAATGAGAGTGTCCCAGAAGCAACATATATACACTACTAATGTCATCTCCATTTCCCCCTCCACTTCATACAAAACTCTGATTTCCTAATCTATTTCACATAGAAATTCCAATTTCCATGTCTATTTAAAAGGTCATCTCTCATATTCCACATCTACATCATACAATAATTCCCAATTCCCCTATCTACTTCACGTGAAACTCCTATTTCCACGTCTATTTCAAATAAAAACTCCCATTTCCACATCTACCTCATATGAAAATCCCTTTTCCACATCTACATAAAATAAAACTCCCATTTCCCAATCAACTTCGTATAAAAACTCCCATTTCCTTGTCTACTTCATTAAAAAAAACTCCCATTTCCCCGTCGGCTTCATATAAAACTCCCATTTCCTTGTCTACTTCATTAAAAAAACTCCCATTTCCCCGTCGGCTTCATATAAAAATACCATTTCCTCATCTATTTCATATAAAACTCCCATTTCCTTGTCTACTTCATTAAAAAAAACTCCCATTTCCCCGTCGGCTTCATATAAAACTCCCATTTCCTCATCTATTTCATATAGAAACTCCCATTTCCCCCTCTATTCTTGTGTGCTTATATACTGTATATATAAAAATATAAAAAGGTGGGTTTGTGTCTGTGCCATAAGCACAGCCCATTATACAGGCCACGCCTTCTCCTCTCTCCCCAATGGCACAAGCACTGCCCATTAGCCAAGTCATGCTTTTCCCTCCAGTAGGCCGAGTTTTTTAGTGGTTCCGTGTTGTGTCGTGTAGTGGTGTGGTGTTTTTTTAGTGGGCCGAGTTGATTGCCATTTGTTTCACTTCGCATAATTCCTGGCTTTATAGGTCTCTCGTGTACATTTGATTACTGAACGTTTCCTCTTCTGTCATTAAATAAAGATACCGGTTTGAGGAAACAAAGATGCATTTTGATTGCAACTCATGCAGAAGAAATGAGGTAATGCATGTTTTGGTCGGGGGAATTCATGGCAGCAGTTTTATGTACACCGCCCAAAGAAGGTACATTCTCACAATGCAGAGGAAAGAAAATAATGGTTTTTAATAAATGAAGAAAAATTTGTTTTTTGCCCAATTTTTAAACTGTATTTCACATGTTCATGGACATGTAATTCACATATTATGTGAAGTAAAACGAAAATTGGCTTGGAAGTGAAGTGCCTGCGTACGTAATTAATTAGTCTGGAGGCTGAGGAAATTTCCGAGAGATTTGTTTTTACTTCTTCTTTTACAAGTTATTATGTACATGTACACTTTAAAGAAGTTATGTCCACTTTACTTTTAAATGTACATGTACACTTTAAAGTTATATGAAATGTACCATCCACTTTCATATACTCAACTTCACCTGAGTTTATGCACATTAAAAAAATCTAAAACCACATTGAAAACTGGACAAGGTATGTTTGCATTACAAGAAAAATAGTCATGATTAATATGTAAAGTCTTTAATTAAAAAACTGTCCTTTGGTCGGCGTTTCGGATGTATACTGTCAAGATGTATGCTGTTGAGATGTCCACGGGTGTGTTCAGTTACCAAACATCGAACTAGCGCTTGCCAAGCTGGCCGTTCCTTATCAAAGGTTTTGAATGTATTGCTTGCACTAGTGCTATCGCCACTTGGCGAGTGCTCCACAAGAAACTTGGTACAACAGACCCTAGATTCATTACACGGTGATGAGGATAAACATCTACACCATGACTTATTTCATCCATATCAATGATTTTGTCACTCAGGGGACAGATTTTGACATGACATGTGGAAAGTTAGTGGTGACGTCGAATTATTATATTTTTCCCAAATGTGGTTAAAACGCTTTATTTAATGTCAGTGACACAAATACACCAGAATACTGAAAGTCATTTACTAATGAGTCATAAAAGGATGTTCCAAGCAATACAACTTCAAACTTTGTGATTGTGGTGACACTAAACTCTCTCCTCCTCACTCTCCCCTCCTTGCTCCCACCCCTTCCTCACTCCCCTCTCTCTTGGTATTCCTGTCAGCGAAGTGACGGGTCTGATTTGCTAGCAACTGGTGGTATTTGGAGAGAGACCTGTGGTGCAGCCCCTCAATGTTCATACACATCTTTTTACAACACAGCAGTGCCGAGTGAGCGACGTGGTAAGGTGAAGTGAAGGACGAGGTATTACATACACAGTTCAGTTACCTGTCCTACCCCGTGCTACACACAGTGTTAATCCATGGTAAAAAGTATCCGTAGGTGGCACACATTGTCACTCTGCAAAACACAAACAAAAATACACCCTATTTTCCTTTGTAATAAATGGTTGATGAATCAAAGTAGAAGTTTCAGGTCCCACACGTCTGTGGTGGGCCCTAAGTGTCATGCAGTACCTCGGTGTACCATCTGGTGTAATAAAGCGTTTTTGGATCAAACTACAAAGTTCAGACCCCACACACCTGTGGTAGAACTCTTAGTGTGATGCGGTGCGTCGGTGTCATCCGGTCCACCTGCTGAATGTGCGATCTGCTTTCATTATATTCTGATCTGCTCCAATGTGATATGCTTCTCCTCCCCTCCTCTCTCTGCCACCCTCATCACTCTCTTCTATCCCCACCCCGCCTCCTCTCTCTCTCACTCTACTCTCTGTCACGCACCCTCTTTCTCTCTCCCCCTCAATTAGTATTCCCGTCAGCGAAGAAATGGTTAGTATTTGCTCGTGTCCTATAAAAACTCCCATTTCGCCATCTATTTCATATTAAAACTCCCTCTATTTCATGTAAAAACTCCCATTTCCACATATACTTCATATAAAACTCCCATTTCCCCATCTATTAAAAAACTCCCTTTTCCCCATCTGTTTCAAATAAAAACTCCCATTTCCCCATCTGTTTCAAATAAAAACTCCTATTTTCCCATCTATTTCCTATAAAAAAAACTCCCATTTCCCCATCTGTTTCAAATAAAAACTCACATTTCCCCATCTGTTTCATATAAAAACTACCATTTCTCCATCTGTTTCAAAATAAAAACTCCCATTTCCCCATCTATGTCATATAAAAACTCCCATTTCCCCCATCTATTTCATATTAAAACTCCCTCTATTTCATGTAAAAACTCCCTTTTCCACATATACTTCATATAAACTCCGATTTCCCCCATCTATTAAAAAAACTCCCTTTTCCCCATCTGTTTCAAATAAAAACTCCCATTTCCCCATCTGTTTCAAATAAAAACTCATATTTCCCCATCTATTTCATTTAAAAACTCCCATTTCCCCATCTGTTTCAAATAAAAACTCCTATTTCCCCATCTGTTTCAAATAAGAACTCACATTTCCCCATCTGTTTCAAATAAATACTCCAATTTCCCCATCTATTGCATATAAATACTCAAATTTCTCCATTCATTTCATGTAAAACTCACATTTCTCCATCTGTTTCCTTTTTTTTTTTTTTTTACTATTTCCCCATCCATTGCATAAAAATACTCCAATTTCCCCATTTATTTCATATAAAACTCACAACTCACAATTGTTACGGATCTCAGAGACGGCACTCCCCTTAGCAATGGGGGGTTAAGCCCCTTGGCCTGTTAAGCTGGCCGTCTCTAGTCCTGGTACTTATAACGCTCTTTTGCCGGGTGAAATTGGTCAGGGTTATTGGTCAAGGTGTTCTCCCGAATACCTTTACCAATCCCTCTGCAAAACAGGGAGACAAGTACCGCTCGAACCACGGACAAGATGGTATTTGCCGAGCGGTTTAGCAATCCGCAGCTCGAGCCGTTAGCAATTGACTAACCCGATTCCGAGCGTTGGCCAAAATCACGCCACAGGTATTCAATCAGGGAAAACACTAAAGCGACCGGATGAGAGGAAACCAAAGAACCAACAAGGGTAAAGGAAGAACACAGGTTTATTTCTATACTAAAAGAGGAACGAAAGCAGGGCATTTACAAGGAGGAAAAAGCAGATACACAGGGCAAACCTTAAAACAATCTTAATTATTAATGCCCAGGACAGACAACAGACTTACACGAAAGGGGATGGCAGGCAGGAATGACTGGACGAAGGAGAAGGGTCCAAGTGGGACAGCAGGGCTGGAAGGTTCGGGCAAAGGCACAGCAAGGAGGTCCGCTCCAGGTATATATTATATCGTGTATTATAACACCTTTTTCTTCTTCTTCTTGAAAAGGTTGCTTTCGACTTGCTCACCAAATCTATTCATTCCAAAAAAATAATCCATCTCTTACAGTGCCTTTTTCATACATTCCCTAAACTCTCCTGCTCTCCACCCCCCCCCCCCCCCTCCAGCGTCCTCAAATGTATTTTTGACTCGAAGGTCACAAGAAACTCATTTTGCAATAAATGTTCGTTTCCCATTAATCGTACACTTTCCAAAATCCAATCTCACCCCTCCCCTCCAAATCTTCCCCATCACCCCTCCCCTCCAAATCTTCCCCATCACCCCTCCCCTCCAAATCTTCCCCATCACCCATCCCTTTCAAATCTTCCCCCTTGCCCCTCCCCTCCAAATCCTCCCCATCACCCATCCCTTTCAAATATACCCCCTTGCCCCTTCCCTCCTAAATTCACCCCTTGCCCCTCCCCTTCAAATCTACCCCCCAACCATCCCTCCCAAATTCTCCCTCCTCCCACCTCCCTCTCAAAGCTGCCTCCTCCCCACTTCGTCTCCCTTCTGTCTCATACCTCCACCTCCCCCAACCTTCGACCTGCCTCTGCCCCCCCTCAAACAACTCCTCACTGTGCCTCATCCCATCACCATCAAACCTTTCGTCCTCCTCATCCTTCCCTTTCGTGTAACTCTTCTGTAATCTCTGCCACACTATCGACTGCTCTTCCTACCTCCCCCTCTCATCCTTCATCTGACCCTACCCCTCCACTCCCCTGTCCTGCACCCGATGCTCCCCCTCTCTCCTCATTAACGGTATGGACCTCATACATCCGGGGCCTTCGCTCAAACCTGATTGATCTCTCCATTCAGGTTGCTTCTGACAATCCAGACTTGATCTGCTTAACAGAAACTTTCCTCCTTCAAGATGTCTCTGATTCCTTAATATCTCTTCCTGGTTACTCCTCCTCCGGTATGATAGACCTGAGCCTCGCCCTGGTGGTGGGGTGGCTATATTTATCAAAAACTCTCTTCCTCACTCTCCTTGCACTGCCCTCTCTCCACCCCACCCCCAGGAGTACCTCTGGCTACGGCTTCCTCTCTGCTCCCACCTTTTGTTCATATTGACTTGGCTTCCGGTCTTGCCGGCGAGGTTTCGTGTATTCGCAGCTCTCCATGCTCTCCATCGAAATCGAAGTTAAGTAATTGTTCCCATTTGTATTTTCGTTATAACTGTATTTATTTTATGGTGTGTGTACGTATATTGTGTCCTGAGGAAGATTTTCGGTGCAAATATTTCATACCTGTATTGAAAATCGTGTTAATTCGTGTCGTGTCTTGAGGCCTTGTACAGTGTACAACCTTGAGGCTTTGTTTTTCTCTCAGGGGTCCGTCGTTTGTGCTCCAATAACTTTCGTTCTCTGCTTTTCCCAGTCTTTTCACCCCATAGCCAACTTCCTTGTTTAAATCTCAACTCAAAAAAAACAAAAAAAAAACATTTCCTTCTCTGTTCTTATTCTTTGTTCTCATTCGTTTATTCGATCTTATTCGTTCGTTCGTTCTTCGACCACGTGTTTCTCCCCCATTTCTCCAGATAGTTTTCAGTGTTATTAACCTTACAATGTTTACACCTCAAGTTCTGTATTCCATCGTATATTATAACACCTTTTTCTTCTTCTTCTTTAAAAGGCTGCTTTCGACTTGCTCACCAAATCTATTCATCCCAAAAAAAATTCCTTCTCCTATAGTGCCTTTTTTCTACATTCCCTAAACTCTCTTGCACTCCATCCTCCATCCAGCGTCCTTAAACGTATTTTTGAATCGAATGTCACAAGAAACTCATTTTGCAATAAATGTTCGTTTCCCATTAATCGTACACTTTCTAAAATCCAATCTCACCCCTCCCCTCCAAATCTTCCCCATCACCCATCCCTTTCAAATCTTCCCCCTTTCCCCTCCCCTCCTAATCCTCCCCATCACCCATCCCTTTCAAATCTCCCCCCTTGCCCCCTCCCTCCTAAACTACCCCCTCACCCCTCCCCTCCAAGACTCCCCCTCGCCCCTCCCCTCCTAGACTCCTCCCTCACCCCTCCCCTCCAAATCTCCCCCATATCCCATCCCTTTCAAATCCCTCCCCTTGTCCCTTCCCTCCCAAACTTCCCCCTCGCCCCTCCCCTTCAAATCTCCCCACCCTAATTTCTTCTCAATTTCCCCCCCCTCACTCCCCCTCCTCAAAGCGTCCTCCCCGCTTCTTCCCCCTTCCAACTCTCACCTCCATCTCCCCCAACCTTCTGCCTCGCTCTTCCCCCTCCTCAAATAACACCTCATTGTGCCTCACCCAATCACCATCAAACCTTTTGTCTGCCCCATCCTTCCCTTTCTCCGAGCGATTCTGAAATCTCTGACACACCTCCAACAGCTCTCCCTACCTCTTCCACCTCTTCCACATCTTACCGTACCCCTCCTCCCCCCTGTTCTGTATCCGATGCTCCCCCTTCCTCTTCATTAACGGTATGGACCTCAAACATCCGGGGCCTTCGTTCAAACTTAACTGATCTCTCCATACAGGTTGCTTCTGTCAAACCAGACGTGATCTGCTTAACAGAAACTTTCCTCCTTCATGATGTCTCTGATTCCTTAGTATCTCTCGCGGGTTACTCCATCCTCCGGTATGATAGACTTGAGCCTCGTCCTGGAGGTGGGGTTGCTATCTTTATCAAAAACTCTCTTCCTCACTCGCCCTGCACTGCACTCTCTCCACCTCACCCCCAGGAATACCTCTGGTTACGGCTTCCCCTTCGCTCACACCTCTTGTTCATATGTGTGTTGTACCGTCCACCAAACAGTGATGACTCCATCTACATCTCGCTGTCTGATAATATGGACCAACTTCTATCTACTCATCCCAACTCTCTCTTCCTCATATGTGGTGATTTCAATTGTTACCATGCCAGTTGGCTGGGTGTGGGTACCCTCTCTCACCAGCCATGGCTCCTCAGCAAAGGACTTCTGCGACTCACTGGGACTGACACAATCTGTCAATTTCCCGACCCGGATCTCAGTCAACGGAGCATCTTCTCTTCTGGACTTGGTTATGACTAACTTCCCTGAAAATGTCTGCTGCTCTTCTTCTGCTCCAATCGGATCATCTGATCATGTCCTTGTTAAAGTGGACATCTCTCTGACCATTCTCAGGGAGCCTGCTCAGCGTCGACGAGTCTGGCATTTCACTCAGGCCAACTGGCACGGTCTTCAAGCAGCCATCAATCATCTGGACTGGTCTCCCATCTCTACCACCTCTGACATCAACTCGTCCTGGGAATTCTTCCAAAGTAAATTGCTCTCTCTCATGCACAGATTTATCCCATCTCGTCTTCAGTTGTCATACCCTTCCTCCCGTCCATGGTACATGGAATCTTGTGGTGAGGCTGTTGCCCAGAAACAACTTGCCTACGTCTCCTGGAAAGCAAATCCAATGGAAGGAAATCTCATTTCCTTTCACAAAGCCCAAAACATGTGTGTGTCCACCCTCAGGAGAGCCAGGAAACAATATCTCTCCGTTCTCAAGACCGAACTCTCTTATCTGTCTCCCTCTTCCAGATCCTGGTGGCGTCTGGTCAAATCTGTTTCTGGTGTTTGTTCCCCCTCCATCCCCTCCCTTACCTCAAATGGCTACACAGCTGACTCCGCACGTGAAAAAGCTGAATGCCTCAACTCTGTGTTTGCCTCTAAATCTTGTGTCCCAAACCCATCCCTCTCTGTACCCACCATACCTAGTCATACCCCGCTGCTCCTGGACTCCGTGTCCTTTCCTCCTGACAAGGTGGAAAAGTTTCTGTCAACACTCGACTCTGATTCTGCAACTGGACCTGACGGCATCAGCCCACGGGTCCTAAAATCCTGTGCTTCCGCTCTTTCACTCCCTCTCTCTGTTCTCGTCACCCTCTCTTTTGCTCAAGGTCAACTGCCATCTGCTTGGAAATCAGCCAACATCACCGCTTTGCACAAAAAAGGTGCAAAAACAGATCCTAGCAACTACAGACCAATCAGCCTTCTCCCAATTATCAGCAAAGTCATGGAATCCATCATTGCTTCGGATATGACATCTTTCCTCTTCTCCAATGGCTTGATCTCTGATCATCAATTTGGTTTCAGACCAGGTCACTCTACTCTGGACATGCTGCTTCTGCTGTCTCAACAATGGATGGAGGTCCTCAATGCCAAACAGGAAATTAGAGCTGTCTCCCTCGACATATCACGTGCCTTCGATACGGTCTGGCACCCCGCTCTGCTCACCAAACTCTCCTCCTTTGGTATCCCTGGAAATCTCCACGCATGGCTGGCGGACTTCCTCTCTAGTCGTAGTCAACGTGTGGCCCTGAATGGGTTTCTCTCACCTCCTCTTCCTGTTCAGGCTGGAGTTCCCCAAGGCAGTGTTCTGGGCCCTGTGCTTTTTCTGGACTTCATCAATGATCTCTCTGACTCTCTTGAAAATCCTCTCTATCTCTTTGCTGATGACTCCACTCTCTGCCGCTCCATTCCTCATCCCTCAGATCGGCAGTCTGCGGCCTCCTCACTCTCTGCAGACCTGGACAAAATCACAGACTGGGCAAACAAGTGGAACATGTCTTTCAATCCTGACAAATCTCACACTCTTACGATGTCTCTCTGAAAAGACTGACTGGGCAACCCTCCCATCTACTTTCTGAATAATCCTCTCCAAAAGTTCTGTCACTCAAGCTTTTGGGTCTCACTATCTACCATGATCTTTCCTGGAAAAACCACATTTCCAAGCTGGCCTCCAAAGCCAGTCACCGACTGGGCATCCTCCATCGTGCAAAGTCCTTCCTTGGCACACATGAGCTCCTCACCACATACAAGGCTTTCATCCGCAGCTCAATGGAGTACTACTCTCCCCTCTGGGCTGGTGCTCCTGCCTCACACCTAGCTCGTCTTCACGCTGTTGAAACCAACGCGTTCAGAATCATTGGAATCTCCCGCGATGACGCTATCTCCGATGGCCTTTCACTTAATCACCGCAGGCAGGTTGGTGGTCTTTCCGTCTTCTACCGACTCCTCTCCGGCCTTGCTCCCCCAGCTCTCTCTGGGCTCTGTCCCCCAAATATTCCTGCAGGTCGCACAAGATCTGCCTGCAACCCTCTTATGGTTAAACTGCCAAAATCAAGACTCTCTGCTCACCTTCACTCCTTCATTCCTCTTTTCTCCCGCCTCTGGAACAAACTCCCTCACTCTCTTCAATCCCACTCCTCCCTCCATGTCTTTCAAACGGCTGTTCACCACCATCTCTTGTCTTCCCCAATCCAAAACCTTGATCTTTTCTACCCCCGCTAATTTCACCCCAAATCCACTTTTTTGAGGTGACTTTGGACTTCTTTCCTGGAAGTCCTTGGTGTCCTTGCATTTTATACCTATCCTGCCTCCCCCCAGGCCCTCTCCCTCCAAAAACATCTCCCCATGTCCCTGCTCTCAAATGTTGTGTTTGTGTGCTTCCTCCCCTTCTCTCCCCATCTTGTCGACCGCTCCCCTTTTTATATACTTTGTTTGCTTGTTTGTTTGATTTGTTTGTTTGATAAATGTTAGCTCTTTCACGATCCTCGACTCTGTATACAAAAGAAAAGAAAAAGATATATATATATATATAAATATGTGTTCTGTACCGTCCTCCAAACAGTGACGACTCCATTTACATTTCGCTGTCGGACAACATGGACCAACTTCTATCAACTCATCCAAACTCTCTCTTCATCATATAGTCAGGTTCACTATGTAATTTCGTTGGAATTTTTGGGGGATTTGGAAAACTATATATTTTTGGAAACTATATTGTATAGTCAGTCAGAAAACCAATGTTGCTATTTGCACAGACTCCTGTATGGCGGCCATCTTGGATTTTCAAAATTGCTGCCATAGAACTAATTTTTCTCAATATCTCAGCTTCTAAATAAAATAGAGCTTTGATTCTAACGGCTAAACATACATTTTCAAGGGCCCCGAATCCAATGGTAACAAGTTCGATAAGCTAGACATGACCATTGAGCTCCTATGTGGCGGCCATCTTGGATTTTTCAAACTGGCCGCCGTAAACTTGATGTTTCTCAATATCTCAGCTTCTAAACAACATAAAGCTTTGATTCTAACGGCTAAACATACATTTTCAAGGGCCCCGAATCCAATGGTAACAAGTTCGATAAGCTAGACATGACCATAGAGCTCCTATGTGGCGGCCAACTTGGATTTTTCAAACTGGCCGCCGTAAACTTGATGTAACTCACCTTCTAAAGAGCACAGAGCTTTGATTCATCATTGAGTAAAGTCATCATCATCCTCATCATCGCTTTCGTTCATCACATCTTGAGAGTCCTCATCATTTTGGCACTGGATGTCACACTGACAAAGGTCTGTACAAGCCAAGTTGTTTGTTCTGCAGGAACATCTTGATGAAGAACAGTCTGTTTTGCACTGACATCTAACCATTTGAATGATGGCCTTGGGGGCTGGAGGCTCCTCAGTTGTGGTTGGTTTCACTTGTCCATCCGTGTCTTTGTAAAAGCCGTTTTGCAGGGGATTCAGCTGAGGATCCTGTTGAGCAATGCTTGCCTGACCCCACACTCTGGCTTGGATATGGACTCTAAGGATGTGCTGCTTGAGAGCTCCAAGAGTAGGAGGAAGCCTGTCACTTTCTGCCATGTGTTTGCAAAAGAGATACCATCGTAGTTCGGGGATGCTGTCGATGTGGATGCCATTTGGAGAGTAAGCAGCGCATACAAAGTTAGCTAGTGTGGACAACATGTCCTCCGTCACTTCAGTTGCATCTGAAAGCATTCGCACGGTGTCGATGACATCTTCACTTGCTTTGAGGTAGACATGCAGCCAGGTTGCTTTGCCTATTCGAGAGAACCTCCCAGTGTTGTCTGCCCCTGTGAAAGCATGAAAGGCTGGCAACGCCTTTGCTCTTTCGACCCCTAGAGCTGTCCACAGTGGCTCTATTTGAAGTATTCCAGAGGCCATGGAAATGGATGTATTCCTCAGCAGTAGGTCATAGTTTGCTATGACTAGTACCAGGACATCTGTGTCGGGAGAGAAGAACACCAACTGCGCATCATGTGGGTTTCGCTGGGATGCCAGCACGGCCTGGTGGATCAACAGGGTGTCAGCTTCTTCATGGTTGTTGTCCTCGAAGAGCAGGTCACTGTTGCTCCTAGTACGCCCTGAAGCAGACGTGATGATCAACTTGGATGAGTGACTGTTGTATTCTAGAGTTTTCGCTGCCAGATAGTCAGTCAGATCAGCCTTTGTTTTGTCATGAGAAAGGAGTCTGCTCATTGGGATATGTTTGATGTTGGTGTCATCTCTGACTTGATACTGTACTGCATCCTTTCCTTGCCTTCTTTTAGCCCTGGTAGCACTCTTCAGAGAATCGTTTTTGTACGTGTCAAAGACCAGTATGATCTCATCACAATCTTTTGTTGGAGACATGAGTCTGTCATTGAAGCATTCACCCAGATCGTTGACTTTCACTAAAGTGGCTGGTTTCTTTGTCAGCTTATGCACAAGTACCATCCCATCCACCAGTGCAATCTTCCGACTTGTAGGTTTATGAGATGTGGATGCCATAGTTCTTCAGCCATAGTTCAGGTATATTGCTCAGTATATAAATAATAAAAAAACACACGCTGTCAACTAATTATTTTCCTCAGCTGTACCCTGGGGATCAAACTTATTACTTTAGTAGCTTGTCCACCCATAAACAGATTTTAAGTTCTCATGAACATTAGGAGTATCTGTGTGTTATTTGGTAATATGCCACAAAGGCCCACAAAGGGCAAAACACTCGCAGTAGAATAGTATTTCTCATTACAGTCAACACAGTCAGGTTCAACATGTCCAGATTTTAGATTTCGTTGGATTGTTTTTGGGATTTAGAAAAATCAAAGCTCCGTCTTATTTAGAAGATGAGATCCTGAGAAACATCAATTTTACGGCGGCCAGTTAGAAAAATCCAAGATGGCCGCCACATAGGAGCTCTATGGTCATGTCTCGCTTATCGAATTTGTTACCATTGGATTCGGGGCCCTTGAAAATGTATGTTTAGCCATTAGAATCAAAGCTTTATGTTGTTTAGAAGCTGAGATATTGAGAAACATCTATTTTACGGCGGCCAGTTTGAAAAATCCAAGATGGCCGCCACATAGGAGCTCTATGGTCATGTCTAGCTTATCGAACTTGTTACCATTGGATTCGGGGCCCTTGAAAATGTATGTTTAGCCGTTAGAATCAAAGCTCTATGTTATTTAGAAGCTGAGATATTGAGAAAAATTAGTTCTACGGCGGCAATTTTGAAAATCCAAGATGGCCGCCATACAGGAGTCTGTGCAAATAGCAACATTGGTTTTCTGACTGACTATACAATATAGTTTCCAAAAATATATAGTTTTCCAAATCCCCAAAAAAATCCAACGAAACTTTAAATCTGGACATACTGAACCTGACTAATATGTGGCGACTTCAACTGTCATTATTCCAGCTGGCTGGGTGTGGGTTCCTCTCTCACCAGCCATGGCACCTCAGCAAAGGACTTCTGCGACTCATGGGGACTGACACAATCTGTCAATTTCCCGACCCGGATCTCAGTCAATGGAGTATCTTCTCTTCTGGACTTGGTTATGACTAACTTCCCTGCAAATGTGTGCTGCTCTTCTTCTGCTCCAATCGGTTCTTCTGATCATGTGCTTGTTAAAGTGGACATCTCTATGGCCATTCTCAGAGAGCCTCCTCAGCGCCGACGAGTCTGGCATTTCACTCAGGCTGACTGGCACGGTCTGCAAGCAGCCATCAATCATCTGGACTGGTTTCCCATCTCTACTGCCTCTGACATAAATTCTTCCTGGGAATTCTTCCAAAGCAAACTGCTCTCTCTCATGCACAGATTTATCCCATCTTGTCTTCAGTTGTCTTACCCTTCCTCCCATCCATGGTACACTGAATCTTGTGGTGAGGCAGTTGCCCTGAAACAACTTGCCTTTGCCTCTTGGAAGGCAAATCCAACTGAAGACAATCTCAGTTCCTTCCACCAAGCTCGGAACAAGTGTGTGTCTACCCTCAGGAGTGCCAGGAAGCACTATCTCTCCACACTCAAGATTGAACTCTCAAACCTGTCTCCTTCCTCCAAATCCTGGTGGCGTCTGGTCAAATCCGTTTCTGGTGTTTGTTCTCCCTCCATCCCCTCCCTTACCTCAAATGGCTACACAGTTGACACCGCACGTGACAAAGCCGAATGCCTCAACTCTGTGTTTGCCTCAAAATCGTGTGTCCCAAACCTATCTCTCTCTGTTCCCACCTTTCCCAGTCGAACCCAACTGCTCCTGGACTCTGTGTCCTTCTCTCCTGACAAGGTGGAGAAGTTTCTGTCAAACCTCGACTCTGATTCTGCAACTGGACCAGACGTCATCAGTCCACGGGTCCTAAAATCCTGCTCTGTCGCTCTATCTCACCCTCTCTCTGTTCCTTTCACCCTCTCTTTTGCTCAAGGTCATCTGCCAGCATCTTGGAAATCAGCAAACATTACCGGTTTACACAAAAAGGTGCAAAAACAGATCCTTGCAACTACAGACCAATCAGCCTGCTTCCAATTATCAGCAAAGTCATGGAATCCATCATTGCTTCGGATATCAAATCCTTCCTCTTCTCCAATAGCTTGAACTCTGATCATCAATTTGGATTCAGCCCAGGTCATTCTACTCTGGACATGTTGCTTCTGCTGTCTCAACAATGGATGGAGGCCCTCAATGCCAAACAGGAAATCAGGGCTGTCTCACTTGACATATCACATGCCTTCGATACGGTCTGGCACCCAGCTCTGCTCACCAAACTCTCCTCCTATGGTATCCATGGACATCTCCACTCATGGCCTGCGGACTTCCTCTCTGATCGAAGGCAACGTGTGGCCCTGAATGGATTTCTCTCATCTCCCCTTCCTGTTCTGGCTGGAGCTCCCCAAGGTAGTGTTCTGGGCCCTGTGCTATTTCTGGTCTTCATCAATGATCTCTCCGACTCACTGGAAATTCCTCTCTATCTCTTTGCTGATGACTCCACTATCTGCCGCTCCATTCCTCATCCCACAGATCGGCAGTCTGCAGCCTCCTCACTCTCTGCAGACCTGGAAAAAATCACAGACTGGTCAAACAAGTGGAACATGTCTTTCAATCCTGACAAATCTCACACTCTTACAATGTCTCTCCGAAAGGACCGACTGGAAAACCCTCCCATCTACTTTCTCAACAATCCTCTCCAAGAAATTCTGTCACTCAAGCTTTTGGGTCTCGCTATCTGCCATGATCTTTCTTGGGAAAACCACATTTCCAAGCTGGCCTCCAAAGCCAGTCGCCGACTGGGCATCCTCCATCGTGCGAAGTCCTTCCTTGGCACACCTGAGCTCCTCACCACATACAAGGCTTTCATCCGCAGCTCAATGGAATACTGTTCCCCCCTCTGGGCTGGTGCTCCTGCCTCACACCTAGCTCGGCTTCACGCTGTTGAACCCAAAGCTTTCAGAATCATTGGAATCTCCTGCGATGAAGTTATCTCCGAAGGCCTTTCACTCACTCACCGCAGGCAGGTTGGTGGTCTTTCTGTCTTCTACTGACTCCTCTCCGGCCTTGCTCCCCCAGCTCTCTCTGTGCTCTGTCCCCCCAATATTCCTTCAGGTCGCACAAGATCTGCCTGCAACCCTCTTATGGTTAAACTGCCAAAATCTAGGCTCTCTGCTCACCTTCACTCTTTCATTCCCCTTTTCTCCCACCTCTGGAACAAACACCCCCACTCCCTTCAATCCAACTCCCCCCTCCAGGTCTTTAAAACAGCTGTTCACCACCATCTCTTATCTTCCCCCATCCAAAACCTTGATCTTTTCTACCCCCGCTAATTCACCCCAGATACTTTTTTTTTTTGAAATTCCAACTTCTTTCCTGGAAGTCCTTGCAGTGTTCATATCTTTTATACCTCTCCCACCTCCCACAAAGCCCTCCCCCTCCCACATTTCTCCCGATGTCCCTGCTCTCAAATGTTGTTTGTGTCCTTCCCCCTCTCTCCCCATCTTGTCTGCCGCTCCCCTTATTTTTGTGTTTTGTGTGTCGGTTTGACTTTTGTGTGATTAATGTTAACTCTTTCACGAGCCTCGATCTTGTATACAAAAAAAATAAAAATAAAAATACTCCATCTGTTTCTGATTTTAAAAAAAAAACTCCGAATTTTCTGTCTTTCATATAAAAACTCCCATTTCCCAAGTCTATTTCATATAAAAACTCCCATTTCCCCATCTATTTCATATAAAACTCCCATTTCCCCATCTATTTTTTTAAAAAACTCCCTTTTCCCCATCTGTTTCAAATAAGAACTCCCATTTCCCCATTTATTTCATATAAAACTCACATTACTCCATCTGTTTCCGATTTTGTTTTTTGTTTTTTTTGTATATGTTGGACCCCATCTGTGGATCGGTCCCATCGGCCGATGGGTCTGACCCATCGGTGGATGCACGAGAAATGACAATGCAGACCCATCGGCTGATGGGGGAGTTTAGGAGGGGAGTGGCAAGGGGGGAGTTTAGGAGGGGAGGGGCAAGGGGGGAGATTTGGAGGGGAGGGGCAATGGGGGAGATTTGGAGGGGAGGGGCAAGGGGGAGATTTGGAGGGGAGGGGCAAGGGGGGAGTTTAGGAGGGGAGGGGCAAGGGGGGAGTTTAGGAGGGGAGGGGCAAGGGGGAGATTTGGAGGGGAGGGGCAAGGGGGGAGATTTGCAGGGGAGGGGCAAGGGGGGAGTTTAGGAGGGGAGGGGCAAGGGGGGAGTTTAGGAGGGATGGGGCAAGTGGGGAGATTTGGAGGGGAGGGGCAAGGGGGGAGTTTAGAAAGTGGATGATTAATGAAATATGAACATTTTTAACAAATTGGGTTTGTTGTGATTTTCAAGTTAGCGATCCGTTTAAGAACGATGGAGGAGGGGTGGAATGAATGAGAATTTAGAGCATGGAGTGATTTGGAATCATAAGAGATTGAATATTTTTTTGAAATGGAATGAGTTGAAGAGGAAATTGAAAGGAGCCTTTTAAATAGGAAGAAAAACAGTGTGTTGTAATATACGACTGAATAAAACATTCCAGGGGAAAGTTTAAACATATTTAAACAGAACCGTGAAGAACAATCTTATATTCACAAAAATACCAATGGGGAGAGGGAGCCTAGAGGGATGACCACGAGTCACTTGAACAGGGCAAAAGGTGGAAGGCAAGGGGAAAATGGGGGCGGGGCGAGACAGCGCACATGGGCAGAGGCAAAAGCACACGATGGGACAAAAGCACACGAGGAAAAAGGGAAATAAAAGTTTTTTGTTTTTTTTTGGTGGGGGGGAGGGGGTGTGGGGGTTACAACGTTAGACAAATAGTAGATGTTCGTTGAAGTTTGGGGGAGAAGGGAAAATCAAAAAACCTAGCAAAACCAGCGAAGGAAGAAACAAACTTCGACGGGGGAAGCCTGAGGCTGCAAGGCCTCACACGCCGCGCGGCAAACAAACGATTAATTTATGAAAGATAAACACCCGAGAAACATCCAAGGGACACACTATAAGTTCACATGCCAAAAGATAAAATACAGTTACGACAAAATACAATTGTGAACAGACTTAACTTTGAAAAAGTGGAGACCGTGTGGAGCTTCGAAAATTCGTGACGTCGTCTCGAGAGCTCGCGAGATTTTTCCAAATTTTACATTTCATGTAAAAACTCCCATTTCCCCATCTATTTAAAAAAAATCTCCCTTTTCCCCATCTGTTTCAAATAAGAACTCACATTTCCCCATCTGTTTCATATAGATACTCAAATTTCCCCATTAATTTCATGTAAAACTCACATTTCCCCATCTGTTTCCTATTTTAAAAAGCTACTTCCCCATCCATTGCATAAAAATACTCCAATTTCCCCCATTTATTTCATATAAAACTCACATTACTCCATCTGTTTCCGATTTAAAAAAAAACTCCCAATTTTCTGTCTTTCATACAAAAACTCCCATTTCCACATCTACATAAAATAAAACTCCCATTTCCAAATCAACTTCGTATAAAAACTCCCATTTCCTTGTCTACTTCATTAAAAAAAACCCCCATTTCCCCGTCGGCTTCATATAAAAATACCCATTTCCCCATGTATTTCAAATGAAAACCCCCATTTCCAAGTCTATTTCATATAAAAACTCCTATTTTCCCATCTATTTCAAATAAGAAATCCCAATTCCCCATCTATTTCATATAAAATCTCCCATTTTTCTGTCTATCTCATAAAAGTCGCATTTCCCCGTGTATCTCATGAAAACTCCCATTTCCACATCTACCTAATGAAAATCGCATTTTCCCCATCTATTTCACATAAAAACTCCCATTTCAACATCTACCTCATATGAAAATCGCAATTTCCCCATCTATTTCACATAAAAACTCCCATTTCCACATCTACGTCATATGAAAATCCCATTTCCACATCTACATAAAATAAAACTCCCATTTCCCAATCAACTTCGTATAAAAACTCCCATTTCCTTGTCTACTTCATAAAAAAAACTCCCATTTCCCCGTCGGCTTCGTATAAAAATACCCATTTCCCCATGTATTTCAAATGAAAACCCCCATTTCCAAGTCTATTTCATATAAAAACTTCTATTTTCCCATCTATTTCAAATAAGAAATCCCATTTCCCCATCTATTTCATATAAAATCTCCCATTTTTCTGTCTATCTCATAAAAGTCGCATTTCCCCATGTATCTCATATGAAAACTCCCATTTCCACATCTACCTCATATGAAAATCCTATTTTCCCCATCTATTTCACATAAAAACTCCCATTTCAACATCTACCTCATATGAAAATCGCAATTTCCCCATCTATTTCACATAAAAACTCCCATTTCAACATCTACCTCATATGAAAATCCCATTTCCACATCAATCTATATCGCCCTGTTTGTGAACGTGTGTTTGTTCGGTTGTGCCTCATGGACAGCCTAAGGAAGTGACTTAGAGAGGGTAGAGGGGATCCATGGGGGGTAACTTTTCACGGCAAAAACATGGGCACATCAGATTTAGACTGATGTGCCCATGTTTTTGTGATTGTGGTAGGGGTATGGCAGTGGGGCGTGGCTTACTCTGACCATAAAAAGCCCACTACACACACCTGCCTGACTATTTATTTTCCGGCAACGCCGGGTAACTCTGCTCGTTTCATATAAAAACTCCCATTTCCCCATCTACTTTATATGAGAATTTCCCATCTACTTCATATGAGAATTCCAATTTCCACGTATATTTCATAGGAAAACTCCCATTTCCCTGTCTACTTCATATACAAACTTCCATTACCCCATCTACTTCATATAATTACTCATGTTTACCCATTTTTATCATATATAAACTTCCGTCTCTCCACCTACACCCCCTGGTCTACTCCCTTCCACCTTCTGCACACTTCCCCCGGCTACACCCCACCTCTGTATACACACCCTGTATATGACCATCGATTTCCCGCCCATTTCTCCATCGATTTCTCCGTGTCTCTGCAGCTTTTCCTCTTAAACACGGAAAAGTTACAAGCACGGGTGTACAGGTCCGTGCGCTCTCCCAAATGGCGTCCCCACCTGCACTGCACGCACACGTTGAAGTGTGCTGTGTGCAGCGTGTTAATTGCTGCATATGCACACAGCTCTGACATTTGGGCGAGTCGACCTAATTAGCGTCATCGTGTAAGGGATTAGCGCCCGAGTGCCCTATGCGGCGGGCTTAGCGCGACAAGGTGACAGGAACGGCTCTCGGCAGCGCATTGTCGCACCAAACCAACGCCGTGTCTTCACCCATTGTCTGTCACACCGCATCACACCGCTCCAAAACCACCGTTCAATTTACAGCAGGAGGAAGCGCGGGCTTTTTACGTCACCCCATCAAGCTTACGTAGTGCCTACATCCAAAATAATGGGTTACGCAGTACTCCGTGTACCCAATATTTTCATATAGGCCTACCAGGGGTGTCCACTCGGTGAAAGGATATATATATATATATATAAAGATGGTTTACAAGGTTAAATCGTCGCTTAATTGTAAAAATTGTAAAAAATTGTAAAATTGTAAAAAAAAAAACAAATAAAAATTACGTGTAATTTCTTATGAAAAAAGAAAATCCTTTTTTTGAGTTTGTCAAGCCGTTTATGTAAAATAAAAATAATTAAAATAACAATACTATATCTTCGGAAAGTGTTTGGGATTTAAACAAATCCTTCACCTGGCTCTTCAAATCAACCTGGTGTACTCTGCACGCAACAACAAATTGGGTTTTCAGATGTCGAAAGTAATTTCCCGTATTGCTGTGTCTATGTTGTTACAATTTTAAATTCCAACTGATTTGAGGTGCACCGTTTAATGAAGGGAATCACTGTGATTAGATTATCGGATTGTTCTCATAAAATGCATTTATTTCTGCAATTCACCATTTTCTACGTCAACTCGTAATAATGTTTGTTCTGCGAACGCGTGAATTTGAAGAGAGTTAGGCCCACCGTTCTAAATGAACCGTATTTCATAGAAATGGCTAAGTAAATACATTCGTTTTTCATATCGTATACGTGCACCGAGGGAAGCCCTAATAGGGAAGCATGTATTCATGAACGAAATCTAAACGGAATATATTAGAGTTACATGCCTTATTTACTTTCCTTTTGATTGTCTTTTGATTTCCTATGACGGTGTCCCGGCGAAGATCCAGCAAGACCCGATGGTCCAGGCCAAGCTTGGAACACCTTCTTCTTCACACCTATATGCGTGATGTTGTATAATTATATCGAAATTAAATTGGACAAGTGTTCACGATGAACGACTTTCATTAAAGTCAGCTGGAGTACCGCCTAACTGCAGGAATACAAAAAGGTATGAAGGAACATTTTCACCTCAATGTCTACATCGAAATATTATTTTTAGGGCCATAAAACATGACGTGCAATGCTCAATTTGGGCAGGTATTTCAGGAGACTCACAACCACCTGCTCAAAATAAATCATTAAAATCGTTTGATTTGCCCTTTGGAGGAACAGAGAGCAAAATAAACGATATTGCTATGGCTTTTGGCAAAGACATTTTTTTAAAATTGCATAGTTCCATTGAGCTGTTTGCATAATATATACACGACGTTGAGAAAATTGTAATCCGTATATTACCGGGTTATATGTCGGTCATTAAAGGACTGAAAATGAGCGCTGCGGGTAATACTATAACCCACTGTATAGGATTTCACAAAATCATCTTTCGTCTTTACTAAGTTGGTAGGACAACCAAACAACCAATTCCTCGAAAAAAATGATATATTTATATATATTTTACATATATATATATTTATTTATATATATATATATTTTTTATTTATTTATCATTATTATATATATATATATATATATATATATATATATAATATATATATATATATATATATATGTATATATATATATATATATATGTATATATATATATATGTATATATATATATATATATATATATATATATATATATATATATATATATGTATATATATATATATATATATATATATATATATATATATATATATATATATATATATATATATATATATATATATATATATATACATACACATATATATATATATATATATATATATATCGTTTTTTATATGTATTATTTATATACATATATATATATATATATATTTATTTATCATTATTATATATATACAACAACAAACAACAACATGCATTTTAAGGCCATTTTCCCTGCTAGAGCGGGGGTTAGCCTTGCGGTCCCCATGACAATCTTCTCCATTTTGCCCTATTTTCTGCATCTCTCCTTGTTAACCCCCTTGCCCGCATTTCTTCTTCCACCATCTTTAGCCAAGTCTTTCTCGGTCTTCCCCGTCCTCTACTTCCTTCTACATTCATTTTCATCACTCTTCTCAACCAGTCACTTTCATCCTTCCTCAACACATGACCAAACCATCTCAACCTGTTTCTCTTCACAGCATCAATCACAGGCTGTATTCCCATCATTATTATATATATTTATCATTAAATTATTATATATATACCAATCATTATATATATATATATATATATATATATATATATATATATATATATATATATGTATATATTCATGAAGGACTCATCCAACAGTAACAAATATTGTTTTGATATATATATATATATATATATATATATATATATATATATATATATATATATCCTCAAAATCACATTACACTGCAATGAAAGCTCAATGTATTCATTGAAAATCTGTTTTTGTCATCTTTAATATACATAAATGTGTATATATATAGATATATATATTGGCATGCGTCCACTTAAATCAGTACCAAGATTTCTCAATTCATGATTTAAAACACAGATTTATAATAATATTGAGGATATGTATTCATATTCTTTAATGTATTATAATGATTATTAACTGACACTTTGTCTTAAAATAATAAATGAAGTGTGAATACATGTGAGAGAAGATAAAATTTACGTGAGCAGTCTGACAATGCTCTGGAATGCATTGCAACACTGTTGGGAAAAGATTGACTCAAACATAATCCACAAACTAATTAAATAAATCCCAAATGGAGTTGAGGCAGTACTCAAGACAAAAGGCATTTACACTGATAAATTGATTATATCTAAAGACAGATTTGGTTTTTCCAATTATAATAAGTGTTGTTGCCCCGTGCACACAAAGCGAAAAGCAGGGTTAAGCAATTTGTTCATGTCTGTCTGTCTACAAATGTCAGTTTATGATTGAGGACCGACTTATTTAAATTGAATGTTATATTTTGAACATGAACCGAAAACAAACCTACCGCTTAACAGTACTTTGTGAATTTGTCCCGATCGCACATGCGCAGAGAGGAGTAAGATAAAAAAATTTTTTTACTCTATCTTCCTGCCTGGCAGTCAAACGAAATTGAAAATCATTCCAAACAGGAAACTCACTGTTTTTAAAGATGTCATGAAGGACTCATCCAACAGATAAAATTACTTGGGTGCTATAATAGCCACGGCATTAACGGCGGTAAATTCTGGCATTAATTTACTTATATGACTTTTACAATCTTTATTTTATTAAAATTGAATTATACACTTGAACACTGTAGAACACAAATCACCTTCTTTGCACTTCCATGAACCTCCAGTTTAGCAGCACTTGGACATGCTAAATAGGGTGGTATATACGAGTGGTGTATAAGACTACTTCAATCGCACTAATCTTCCAGAATTTTTTTAAACGATGTTTAAAATCATTATATATATATATATATATATATCTCGGAAGATTTGCAGCGCTATATATATATATATATATATATATTATATATATATATATATATATATATTGTCTGTACATGCATGCATGTATTAACAGATAAATTACGTTACATGTATCTAAAAATTCCAGGACATTGTACATATGGATGGAATGCTTATGGTGTATACATGCAATATATGATAACCGCGTGTCGACGGGTTATCAGATGCATGATATTGCTCAACGTGTATCGAAAATTCAACATTGTTACAGGCGTTCGGAAGGCATTAACACCGCGCTTGCGTGACATGCATTGGACGGTGGTGGAACAGGCTCTCGCTATGACCGGGCCCTCATGGGCTTTGCGAGTCGCCGCCTAATGACCACGGCCCAAGGTATACACGTCGCGGCGCCATTGCGGAGCGTCTGCACAGAGGCTGTGTCCGGAGGCGGGCGGGTGCAATTCGGGAGGCGTTCTTTAAAAGTGAGGATAAAAAGGCACGGAACAAATCGCGTACAAAGCCTAGACTTTCCAATCGAGCGGGGTTGCCCGGACTGCGCTCTGATATTTTACACACAATGGCTTTCACTTCAAAGGGCCCTTTTCGGTGACTGACGGGCGAGCCATCGTTTTCTGTTACGTCAAAAAGGCTTTAAACTCGGAGGAATCCTCTCCAGGGTATGTTTTCATCGTGTTTATTTTCCGCCATTCAGCAACGACGAGCATTAAATAAACAGTGCAGACAAAGGCGAGCGCAAAGACAACACACACGTCCGAAGTGCGTCCGAGCCGCGTGGAGCCTGAAAAAAGGACGCCCCAGATTATGCAGGCCGAGTCGAAAAAGAAATATATAATCTCGATGATAATGGAGCGAAATCAGCTAAGCCCTCCCGCCATGGAAAAATGAAGGTCGCAAGGTTCCGTTTGACCATTCATGGTTCTTTCCTGCTATGAAGGCGCTTTGCTTTCGAACTCGCCCATCGCCATGGTAATCCTAACGTGGCGTGAGCCCGGAGCCGCACAGTCGCTCTTCAGAAGTTTTCAGAAACTTCGCCTTTGAACTTTACCGTGTCTGATCGGCCGGTTGTTGGAAGCGGGCTCTTTTTCTTTTCTTTCTTTCTTTCTTTTTTGATTTCGCAAGAGAGTTCGTTTTTTTGCGGTGTGCGCGCACCAATGTGATTCGTTTTCATGGTGTGCGCACAGAGGTGCTAGTTGCCAGAAAATGAATGACTCCTGAAAAAACGTCGAGCTTTTGTGTTTGTTCTTTGTCTACAAAGGTTAAAGTGTTTCGTGCAAATTCAGATATTAAATGTCAGAATAGAGTTGATTAATTTACTGATAGATTTATTTGTTAGTCCTTTCTCCTCTAAGTGCTTTTTTCCTCCTACAATATGGCGTAAGTAGTTGCAACATAGTCAAATAGTTATTCAATATAAACGTTATTTTTGACATGTGTATATATATATATATATGTATATATATGGTTTATTCATAAAGAGATATTTTTTGTGTTCATTTTCACTGCATAGGGCGGTTTTACGCATTGCTTTTAACACACAACCCCACAAAACTCCGAGCTATTCTACACCAAGAAAATTGTTTGTGTTCAGGCGTGGCCCGGCGGCGATGAGTGATCTGTCTGTCGCCATAGAGGGGTTAACCCACCATGAAGATGCATCATTTCACCAACAATCCACCCTTTCTCTGACTCTCGCTTTGAAGTTCGTGTGGACCATTCGGGCAGCATCACTTCTGTAGAATCGAGGCGTCGGATAATGAAACGAACTGGACAATAAACAAAAAAGGAACGCACGGGGTGAAGGGCCCGCTCCGACAATCGCCGCCAGAACAGCTAAAAGAGTTATGCGGGAACAAGTGAAACGAGGCCACGCAACTTTTATTCCCTTTCACCATAAGCATGTCCCAAAACCGCCCCGACTTTTGTCCGACAGCAACAAGTGCTCTGTTCGGAGCATTCGTGCCTCACAATCCCATGTCTTTCAACGCTCCGGCCTCCGTGCCTTTGTAAGCAGCGGTTACTTATATAGACCTGACGTTATATGGCCTTGCAGGAGATGTTTACCCAAAGCTTGTAGACCCACCTTCTTCGATGGCCAGGCAATCCAAGCTGTGATCCTCTTTAAGAGCTTTTCCGCACCCAACATCCCATAACAAAAGTCGTTCTTGATATGCATTTATGGATAAATACGTTTGTCCTTTGCAAGACCCGTCATTGATTTTCTGAAAAGATATAGTTCTTCATGAGTGGTTTGCATGTATGGCTGTCTGCAGTCTATAAAGCTGTGTGTACATATCCAGGAATAAAGCATTTTAAGAGGTTTGGGGGGGGGGGGGGGGGTTGGGAGTGTTTTTTGTTGTTATTCGTGATGTTCAAAAAAGATGTCAAAAGTAGTCACCCCATCGTGCAAAATGACATCGGAGGCATTTCAGTTACTTAATAAATGGAACCCTTACCATAATAATTGACGTCGCAGAGTACGTGAGAAAGTAATCGGACTGTGCCTAGAACCTTTCTATTATACATCGAAAGAACAGAAACTTTCAAACACTGAACATCAATGAAGCTGTTTATGAAAGTGTGTGTGTGTGTGTGTGTGTGTGTGTGTGTGTGTGTGTGTGTGTGTGTGTGTGTGTGTGTGTGTAGTGTGTTTTCTTTGTTTGTCGTTATTTTTATAGACCTGCAGTTTTCTTTGTTGTAAAATATATCCTTCATCCATTGTGTGTATGCACATGCAGGTTTGAAACTTTTGCTGTGTAGCGAATAGTTGGCAAATGTAAAATGTATATATATGTTCACATACATATATATATACATATATACATACACATATAAATATAAACATATACAAACATATATATATATATATATATATATATATATATATATATATATATATCCATAAATATAATATATATATATATATCCATAAATATATATATATATATATATCCATAAATATATATAGTATATAGTATATATATATATATATACTATATATATCCATAAATAAATATATATATATATCCATAAATATATATATATATCCATAAATATATGTATATATATATATATATATATATATATATATATATATATATATATATATATATATATATATATATATATATATATATCGATAGATAGAATCATGGCCAAAAATATTGGCACCCTTGCACATTTTTCAAATAATGCACCACCATTTCTTTCAGAAAATTGTTGAAATTTATAAATATTTTGGTGGAGAAAAATATAATGGTGAAAAGAGTCATTCTGCTGTTTTGTGTGTACCGCAATGAGCATGGAGAAAAAGAAAGAAAACCAGAGAATTGTCTAAGGAGGTCAGACACAACATTGCAGCCAAGCATGGATAATCTCAAGGCTACAAGTCCATATCCAGAGACCTTGATGTTCCTGTGTCCACCTTACATAGTGTTATCAGGAAATCTAAGGCCCAGGGCACTGTAGCCAATCTCCCTGGACATGGCTGCAAGAGAAAACATAATCGAATATTGCAGTGAAGGATTGTTCAAATGGTGGAGAAAGCACCTCGATCAACTGGCAAACAGACCCAAGCTGTCCCTCTGACACAAGGTACGACAGTTACAACTCACACCATCCATTGCCAACTCAATTAAAGGGGTTTCTTTGGTAGGAGACCCAGGAGGACCCCACTGCTGAGAGAGAGACATAAGAAATCCCGACTGGAGTTTGCCAAAACACACCTGAACAAGCCAAAATCCTTCTGTGGACAGATGAGACCTAATTAGAGATTTTTGGTAAAGCACATCATCTCTATGTTTACAGAAAACAAAATGAAGCCTTCAAAGAAAATAACACCTTCCCTACAGTCAAACATGCAGGAGGTTCAGTGATGTTTTGGTGTTGCCGTGCTGCCTCTGACACTGGGTGTCTTGAATGTGTGCATGGCATCATGAAATCAGGAGATAACCAAGGCATTTTGGAGCGCAATGTTCAACCCCGTGTCAGAAAGCTGGGTCTCCGTCGAAGGTCATAGGTCTTGCAGCAGGATAATGACCCTAAACACAATTCAAAAAGCACCCAGGAATGGTTCAAGACAAAATGCTGGACTGTTCTGAAGTGGCCAGCAATGAGTCAAGATCTAAATCCCATTGAATACCTGTGGGGAGATCTGAAAACAGCAGTTGGGAGAAGGCACCCTTCAAATCTGGGAGAACTGGAGCAGTTTCCACAAGAAGAGTGGGCCAAACTGCCAGTGGAGAGATGAAGGAAGTGCTTGACCGCAGTTATTTTGTCCAAAGACTGTGCTACCAAATATTAAGTCTAGGGTGTCAATAATTTTGTCAATGCCATTTCTTTTTATTTTCTGATTTAAAAGGATAGATTAAGTTCTGAATAAAACACAAAGGTTGTGTAATATTAACAGTGAAAGAAAGAATTGTGGAGACCAAATATTTTTGAAATACTCGCAGGAATGTGATTCCTGTTATAATATATATATATATATATATATATATATATATATATATATATATATATATATATATATATATATATTTATCCACATGTATATATATCCACATGTATATATATATGTATATGTTGTATGTATGTATATATATATATATCCACATGTACAGTATATATATGTATGTATGTATATGTATATATATATATATATATAGATGTATATATAGATGTATATATATATAGATGTATATATATATGTATATATATATATATATATATTTATATATGTATATCTAGGTTTGGAAATGTAAGGTTTGCAAGATTTGGAAATGTTGGTGCACTTTCAGCAAACATACCATTTTTATTTTGTTAAAATATATACCCACAATCACGTCAAGCAAAGTCCGTTATTCATGATGAGTGATCAACAACTCCGTTTCCTGACGTGTTGTAAGCGCCAATGATCAACGTTAATAAAACAGTTTTGGTTCTTTTCTCCATAAATCGGTGAGCTCTTGTTCATGAAATAAATAACAAATATAAAGTAGGGAAACCAAATGCGATTCCTTTGGTTTATTGTATTTTAAAGATGTAAAACACTGTAGAAATGTGAATAAATTATATAATAATACAACACGACACGTTTATGATACAGAACCGCGTGGAAACATAACGAACCGTTTGTACATCTTTATAGGTTAGCATCACTCGTTGTACACAACCATCGGTGCAACTGGAACGTTGTATTCGCAATGCGAGACCGCAGAGATTTTTCACTTTCACTACAAACAAACGTTCACATAGTAACCGCCGACGCTCACTCATTTATTTTACAATATATGTACGTATGTTTGTATGCATGTATGAAAACAAACCAGATATACAATTGCAAATCTTATGTACAAATTACACAACAACAATTAAGAACAATGTATGGGATTCACAGTTTAACAATGCACGATAAGTCAAACTCGCATATCTCAGTGGAGATCCTGCAGAACTTTGAACCCAATGGACACTGTGAGTGTGTAATAAGTGTCCCGGATCTCGACCCTTATAAATACTGAACATACACCGCGTTACCTGCAGCTCCGTCGTTATTAACGCAGAGCGAGCAAATTTTTTTTTGTAATTTTCTTCATTTGGACAAGGTTTCCAGGACTTTGTGCTGGCGTTTTTAGAGGGTGGAATTGTTTTTACAAGGTCACAAACTGTTTCCGCCATCGGACTCATTTCCGTGCTTTGCCGTGAGTAACAAACAGCTCGGACTCTCTCTCTCTCTCTCTCTCTCTCTCTCTCTCTCTCTCTCCTCTCTCTCTCTCTCTCTCTCTCTCTCTCTCTCTCTCTCTCTCTCTCTCTCTCTCTCTCTCTCTCTCTCTCATTCTCACCTGACTGTATAGCCGTGCAAGCTGTTTTTCTGGCTTTGTGTCTCTTTAGTTTTGTTTATACAGAAAACTCTTTGTTGACTGTTTAACCACTTCCATAAATTAGATTCATTCATTTTGGAAATAGTTTCGGCTACCATTAATATATGTATATATATATATATGCATATATACATATATATTTGAAAAAAATGCAAATGGCGACTTGATTAGCCTCCTTGCACTCTCATGGTGATTGCGGCCTAGGTAGGATTGTAAACTTTGATTGAG
>NC_136273.1:63047534-63062534 GCF_964187855.1 Myxine glutinosa | reverse complement strand
AAAAACACCTCACCACCACGAAATTAAAAACACCTCACAGCCATAAAACACGTAAAAAAAACACCACCACAAAATTAAAAAAACACCTCACAGCCATAAAACATGAAATAAAAACACCTCACAGCCATAAAACAACGTAATAAAAACACTCACAGCCATAAAACACGTAATAAAAACACCTCACCACCACAAAATTAAAAACACCTCACAGCCATAAAACACGTAATAAAAACACCTCACAGCCCACGAAATTAAAAAACACCTCACCACCACGTCATTTAAAAAACACCTCACCACCAATAATTCAAAACGACCTCACCGCCACTTAATTCAAAACACCTCATCACCAACTAATTCAAAACACCTCACCACCACATAATAAAAACACCTTACCACCACATAATTATAATACCTCCACCACCACGTAATTCAAAACACCTCACCACCATGTGATTTAAAAACGACCTCACCACCACGTCATTAAAAAACACCTCACCACCCACATAATTCAAAATACCTCACCACCACGTGATTCAAAACCACTACAACGTTATTAAAACACTTCACAACCACGGAAACAAAAGTTGAGAAAGTAGTTCAGTGACAACACAGGACAGACGCTGCACATATATATATATAGATGACTGTACCCGAGTTGCCGTTTTGTCATGGTTTAAACCAATCATAATTAAACAATTATTTTGCACAAACGTATTTGTAATATATGTGATATTACTTTTTATAAACAATTGAGTTGAAAAAAAATTCCCAAAAAATTCCCCCCCAAAAAAAGAAGAAATTGGAAATTTTTTCAAAAGAAATACCTTAGGACATACCGACGGGAGAGATATGTCATACCAGAAGTTTGGTACGATTTCACAAAAGTTTGAGAAAGTAGTTCAGTGACAACACAGGACAGACGCTGCACAGATATATATATATATATATACTATATATATATATATATATATATATATATATATATATATATATATATATATATATATATATATATACACATATCTACGAGGGCCAGTCAATAAGTTACCTTAAAATGGCGATATAAATTCGAGAATGTAATGTGTGTAGTTGTCGACGACATATGTTATATCCATAGGTAAGAGTCATGTTTTGCCTGTTTTAGATCTGGCAACATTGAGCGTTTGACGTCAGAAGAGCAGGTCCAAGATGGCGGCTCCCTTAGAAGCATGCACGAGGGAGGAGCATCGTTCTGTCATCCATTTCTTGGAAAGTGAGGGTGTGAATCCCAGTGAACAGGTGTACGACTGGGACAGGAAGTTTAAAAGTGGAGTGTCCAGTGTGGCAGACACTGCTCACTCAGACCGGTCTCACACAGCCGACACACCAGAAGTGGTTGTAGGAGTTGAATGCATGCTAAGGGAAAACTGTCGCATGACGCTGGATGAAGTGGTCTCCGAATTGAACATTTGCCATGGTTCAGCACACCATATCATTTACAACGTGCTGGGGTTCCGCAAAGTGTCTGCAAAGTGGGTGCCTTAACAACTCATACCAGAACTGAAAGAATGGCGAGTGGACGCATGTGAAGAACTTCTGCGACGTTACGAAACGGAAGGCGATGCTTTCTTAGAGCATAATGATTGGGGATGAAAGCTGGGTCCACTACTTTCAGCCAGAAATGAATAGGGCAAGCAAAGAGTGGCACCATTCAACTTCACCGAAGCCCAAAAAGTTCCGCACACAGCCGTCCGCTGGAAAAGTGATGTTGACGCTCTTCTTGGAATAGCCGAGGCCCACTTGTAGAGCATTACATGCCCAGAGGGACCACAATCACAAGTGAATCACACTGGGTACTCCTTAAACATCATCTGGAACCAGCAATCAGAGCAAAACTTCATGGACTACTCACTACCAGTGTTTTACTGCAACATGGCAATGCTCGGTCTCATACTGGTCACTATACAGCTGCAACAATCGAGGACCTGCATTTTGATTGTCTTCCTCATCCACCCTACGCGCCAGACCTCACCTCTTCGGATTACCACTTCTTTGGGCCACTTAAAGAGGCGCTTGGTGGAACCACTTTCCGATCTGACGAAGAGGTCCAAGAGGTGGTGCACAAATGGCTACATAAGCAGCCAAAACATTTTTTCCCGAGAGGAATCCAGGCCTCAGCAAAGCGCTGCAAAAAAATGCATTAAATGCAATGGAGATTATGCTGAAAAATAACAGTTGTTACGCACGTACATGCATTAAACAATTTGTGAAAAATATTTTAAGGTTACTTGTTGATTGATTGCCCGTTATATATATATATATATATATATATATATATATATATATATATATATATATATATATATAGATAGATATACACACATATATGTATATATATATACATATGTATATATATATATATATATATATATATATATATATATATATATATATATATATATATATATACACACACACACATATATATATATATATATATATATATATATATATATATATATATATATATATATATGTGTGTGTATATATATATGTATATATATATATATATATATATATATGTGTGTGTATATATATATATATATATATATATATATATATGTATATATATATATATATATATATATATATATATATATATATATATATATATATATATATATATATATATATATATATATATATATATATATATATATATATACATACATACACACACACACAGTAGAAGTAAAAAGAAAGTAGTTCATAAATTACAGATGTGTGTATAACATGGAAAGTCTGGGTGCGTTGCACCTTGTGAAGCGAACAAGATCATTATGTAAAAACGTTTAAACCCTTCCAGTCTGGGTGTAGAAACAACCGAATCACAATTGCGTTATGTAGCTCACTGTTACCAACCAACTGCTGGTTCTCTTGTTTTAACAACAACCTGCTGTCGTTGCCTTTACGAAAACTAGACAAGAAACAGTAGGCCCAGAAGGAACGACCCAGATGGGCAGAAATGGGAGGGGGTTGAAGAGGGGGGGGGGGGGCGGGCTGTAAGCCATCCATCTGGTGATTGTATTTTCTGGCCAATCCACGGCGCTATTCAAGTTCTAATGAGCCAAACGTCCGCAGGAGGATTAATACAAACTCTGTGAAGTCCGTGATTTCATTTTTGAAGAATGCTTCTTTGACGAAACCCCCTTTTGTGAGAGGTGAGGTTATATTAAGCCGGTGTGCACGGAATTTATTCCCGGCTTAGGGCTGTCTATTGTTCTTTTTTTTCTACTTCACCGAAAAATAACTGCAAAGAGAATTGAGGGGAGAGAAAGTGCAAGCAATTTACCCCCCAAAAAATCTTCGTCTTTTCAGAAACTTTTAGTTTCTGCCCAAATGTGTAATATATCGTAAGCATTGTAAATAAACACAGCGGTCACCTACATATATGAATATGTTTAATAAAAACGATTCTCTTCAATGGCCACTTCGTTGAAATGTTTGGGAACAAATTTAAATATTGCCTTGTGTTTTTGAAACACTTAACATTGTGTTTTAATCAATCACAATGAAATTTACAAAGTGAATGAATAAACAACTTGGAAAATATTTGTTATGCATTTTACCGAGAATGTATGTCTTCACAATGCAACACTTTTTCAACTGTTATTAACTTAACTGGCCATACATAAAATATGTTGAGCAAGATTAATTTTTCAAGACACTTGTCAAATTTTGATGGAATAAGACCATAAAATACGTATTAATGTGTAATCACAGTAAATATATATATATATATATACAGACTTGGCATTTAATATGGAATAATTTTTTTGTGGGGGTGAACTTACTTTTCAAGATGTCTTAGAACCAAAAGTTCATTGGAATTATGTTGAAATTATTCTAGATTTTGTTAATGTGACCTTTAAAAGAAACAAAAACCACATTTGACATTTCGAAACAAATAAATTGATCCTTGAAAGTGATGTAAACTGATATCGAACTCAATTCATGGACAGTACTGTGTTAAACTTCTGTACGTTTTCCAGAAGTATCTCTTTATTTTGCACATTAGCCAAATTCTTTTTTTAACAAAAACAAAAGCTAAATTACGACTGGGATTACGGACAGCAAAATTACAGTTCAGTACTTCGTGCAACCCCCACGAGCATTCAGGAGAGCACGTACACGTTGAGGCATGCTGTTCACGAGATTTGCCAAGGTTTGGACAGGAATCGCTTGCCATGCAGTGACAATAGCCTGCTGCAATTCACGCACAGAGGTCGGCTGCTGGTCCAAGTGGTCGATTTGACGTGTTAATTCTGCCCACAAGTTCTCTATCGGATTCATATCCGGGGACATGGCAGGCCACTCCATATGCTCTACACCACGGTCAGCAAGAAAGTGTTGGATCATGCGAGCACGATGAGGCCGTGCATTGTCATCTTTGAAGAAAATGTTTCCTCGAAAGGCTGCATGAGCAAATGGAAGCAATGTTTCTTCCAGAATGGCCCTGTACTTGAACTGGTTCAGGTTTCCATTCAGAACAACCAGGTCAGTTTTGCCCCCTGCATGAAAAGCAGCCCAAACGGTCACCCCACCACCTCCAGCTTGGACTCTTGGCACTATACCATCTTTGTTGTCGGCTTCATGCACTTGTCTGCGCACTCGGATGCAGCCATCTTGACGATAGACCAGAAATCTAGACTCGTCACTGAAGATCACGTGATTCCAGTGTCCTGGCTGCCATTGACGGTGCTCTCTGTCCCACTGCAATCGGCGCTGGCGGTGTTGTCTGGTCAGGCGTGGCTTACTTAGGGGACGCCTGGCACGATAGCCTGCTTGAACCAGTCGTTGGTTGACTAGCCTTCTGGATACAGGCACATTTGTCAGTTGCTGCCACTCAGCCCTAAGCCGATTAGCTGACTTGGTACGGCCATTGCGGACTAACCGGTGCAGCTGGCGATCATCCCTCCTTGTGGTTCTGCGGGGACGTCCTGGCCTCGGTATTGTAGTAGGGACAACCCTCTGAGCATTTCGTTTCAGGATCTTTGACACCCGACCTCGAGTGATACCATACTGCCGAGCAATAGCACGCTGTTTCATGCCGTAATTTCGTAAAGCCACCACTCCATGACAAACAGCATTGTCGAGTTGACGGACCATCTCCAGAGGAAGCAGCAATAACTTTTGGAGACGTGCAGCAGTTGTTTTCCACTAATACAGAATGCAACAACCCTTGTATACCCGACTGTGAAGCCAATTATCAAATGCACCTGTCCGTACATTTTGCCACACCACCTGTGATATAATCCTGTTGTTGACTTCTGTTGCTGTGACAGACAATCAGTGACATGGTTCTTTTGACAAATAAATCACGAAAGTGTAAAAGAAACTCACCAGATTGATATACTGAGTTAGGAAAGTAAACCCAAGTCAAGAAAAAAAAAAAATTCCATATTAAATGCCAAGTCTGTATATATGTTGGAACCCATCTGTGGATCGGTCCCATCGGCCGATGGGTCTGACCCGTTTGCGGATCCGCAAATGGGCGACCCATCTGTGGATGCACGAGAAATGACAATGCAGACCATCGGCTGATGGGTCTGCGCCATCTGCGGATGTGTTGTTCACCTTGAAGGAATGTGTATGCATCAATGGTGGATGAGTATGTTTATTTGAACCTAAAAATAAGCAATTGATGTCATAAATGTTTATAAAGCAGTCCGTGACATGTGGGTTGTCGATAACCGTTTTGTCGAAAAGATAAAAATAAGATAATGTCGCTCCATTTAAAAATGCTGGTCTACTTCGCTGGTGGGCACTGGCAGACTCAGCTCTCCATTGTTTATATAGCAATTCCTGGCATGCCTTAATCACCCCAAAGCTAAAGATGAAGGTGTGGCTTCGTAATCGGGGCATTGTCAATTATATAAACACAATAACGCATTATGTGATTCTATGAGGCCCTCTGTGATTCTATGAGGCCCCCTCAGCGATGGGTCTGACCTGATTGCGGATCCACAGATGGGTCGCCCATCTGCGGATCCGCAAACGGGTCAGACCCATCGGCCGATGGGGACCGATCCACAGAAGGGTTCCAACATATATATATATATACGTCTCACAATTACTTAACAAAGTACTATGCTGTATATATATATATTCGACTTCCGTCGAACTTGGGGCTGACTCAGAAGAAGACCTTTGTTGGTCGAAAGCTTGTCGACAATTAAAGATCGACGTCCTGAAGCTACGTCCGCGTCTTATTTAATCTAACGATTATATATTCAATACAAATGAGACGCCCTGCTCGTACTTTGGAGTTTCTACTATATATATATATATACACGTCTCATAATTACTTAACAAAGTACTATGCTGTATATATATATATATATATATATATATATATATATATATATATATATATATATATATATATATATATATATTTGTATACAGAGTCGAGGCTCGTGAAAGAGCTAACATTTATCAAACAAACAAATCAAACAGACAAGCAAACAAAGTATATAAAAAGGGGAGCGGTCGACAAGATGGGGAGAGAAGGGGAGGAAGCACACAAACACAACATTTGAGAGCAGGGACATCGGGAGATGTGTGGGAGGGAGAGGGCTTGGGGGTAGGCAGGATAGGTATAAAACGCAAGGACACCAAGGACTTCCAGGAAAGAAGTTGGTATTTCAAAAAAGTGGATTTGGGGTGAAATTAGCGGGGGTAGAAAAGATCAAGGTTTTGGATTGGGGAAGATAAGAGATGGTGGTGAACAGCTGTTTTAAAGACCTGGAGGGAGGAGTGGGATTGAAGAGAGTGAGTGAGTTTGTTCCAGAGGCGGGATAAAAGAGGAGTGAAGGAGTGAAGGTGAGCAGAGAGTCTTGATTTTGGCAGTTTTAACCATAAGAGGGTTGCAGGCAGATCTTGTGCGACCTGTAGGAATATTTGGGGGACAGAGCCCAGAGAGAGCTGGAGGAGCAAGGCCGGAGAGGAGTCGGTAGAAGACGGAAAGACCACCAACCTGCCTGCGGTGAGTAAGTGAAAGGCCCTTGGAGATAGCGTCATCGCGGGAGATTCTGAACGCATTGGTTTCAACAGCGTGAAGACGAGCTAGGAGTGAGGCAGGAGCACCAGCCCAGAGGGGAGAGCAGTACTCTATTGAGCTGCAGATGAAAGCCTTGTATGTGGTGAGGAGCTCAGGTGTGCCAAGGAAGGACTTCGCACGACGGAGGATGCCCAGTCGGCGACTGGCTTTCGAGGCCAGCTTGGAAATGTGGTTTTCCCAGGAAAGATCATGGAAGATAGTGAGACCCAAAAGCTTGAGTGACAGAACTTCTTGGAGAGGATTATTCAGAAAGTAGATGCGAGGGTTGTCCAGTCAGTCTTTTCGGAGAGACATCGTAAGAGTGTGAGATTTGTCAGGACTGAAAGACATGTTCCACTTGCTTGCCCAGTCTGTGATTTTGTCCAGGTCTGCAGAGAGTGAGGAGGCTGCAGACTGCCGATCTGAGGGATGAGGAATGGAGCGGCAGAGAGTGGACTCATCAGCAAAGAGATAGAGAGGATTTTCAAGAGAGTCAGAGAGATCATTGATGAAGACCAGAATAAGCACAGGGCGCAGAACACTGCCTTGGGGAACTCCAGCCTGAACAGGAAGAGGAGATGAGAGAAACCCATTCAGGGCCACACGTTGACTACGACTAGAGAGGAAGTCCGCCAGCCATGCGTGGAGATTTCCATGGATACCAAAGGAGGAGAGTTTGGTGAGTAGAGCGGGGTGCCAGACCGTATCGAAGGCACGTGAAATGTCAAGGGAGACAGCTCTAATTTCCTGTTTGGCATTGAGGACCTCCATCCATTGTTGAGACAGCAGAAGCAGCATGTCCAGAGTGGAGTGACCTGGTCTGAAACCAAATTGATGATCAGAGATCAAGCCATTGGAGAAGAGGAAAGATTTCATATCTGAAGCAATGATGGATTCCATGACTTTGCTTATAATTGGGAGAAGGCTGATTGGACTGTAGTTGCTAGGATCTGTTTTTGCACCTTTTTGTGTAAAGTGGTGATGTTGGCTGATTTCCAAGCAGATGGCAGTTGACCTTGAGCAAAAGAGAGGGTGAAGAGAACAGAGAAAGGGAGTGAAAGAGCGGAAGAACAGGATTTTAGGACCCGTGGGCTGATGCCGTCAGGTCCAGTTGCAGAATCAGATTCGAGGGTTGACAGAAACTTTTCCACCTTGTCAGGAGGAAAGGACACGGAGTCCAGGAGCAGCTGGGTACGTCTGGGTACGGTGGGTACAGAGAGGGATGGGTTTGGGACACAAGATTTAGAGGCAAACACAGGGTTGAGGCATTCAGCTTTTTCACGTGCGGAGTCAGCTGTGTAGCCGTTTGAGGTAAGGGAGGGGATGGAGTGGGAACAAACACCAGAAACAGATTTGACCAGACGCCACCAGGATTTGGAAGAGGGAGACAGATAAGAGAGTTCGGTCTTGAGAACGGAGAGATATTGTTTCCTGGCTCTCCTGAGGGTGGACACACACTTGTTTCGGGCTTTGTGAAAGGAAATGAGATTTCCTTCCATTGGATTTGCTTTCCAGGAGACGAAGGCAAGTTGTTTCTGGGCAACAGCCTCATCACAAGATTCCGTGTACCATGGATGGGAGGAAGGGTATGACAACTGAAGACGAGATGGGATAAATCTGTGCATGAGAGAGAGCAATTTACTTTGGAAGAATTCCCAGGATGAGTTGATGTCAGAGGTAGTAGAGATGGGAGGCCAGTCCAGATGATTGATGGCTGCTTGAAGACCGTGCCAGTTGGCCTGAGTGAAATGCCAGACTCGTTGATGCTGAGCAGTCTCCCTGAGAATGGTCAGAGAGATGTCCACTTTAACAAGCACATGATCAGATGAGCCGATTGGAGCAGACGAAGAGCAGCAGACATTTCAGGGAAGTTAGTCATAACCAAGTCCAGAAGAGAAGATGCTCCGTTGACTGAGATCCGGGTCGGGAAATTGACAGATTGTGTCAGTCCCAGTGAGTCGCAGAAGTCCTTTGCTGAGGACCCATGGTTGGTGAGAGAGGGGACCCACACCCAGCCAACTGGCATGGTGACAATTGAAATCACCACATATGAGGAAGAGAGAGTTGGGATGAGTAGATAGAAGTTGGTCCATATTATCAGACAGCGAGATGTAGATGGAGTCATCACTGTTTGGTGGACGGTACAACACACATATGAACAAGAGGTGGGAGCGAAGGAGAAGCCGTAGCCAGAGGTAGTCCTGGGGGTGAGGTGTAGAGAGTGCAGTGCATGGCGAGTGAGGAAGAGAGTTTTTGATAAAGATAGCAACCCCACCTCCAGGACGAGGCTCAGGTCTATCATACCGGAGGAGGGAGTAACACGGGAGAGATACTAAGGAATCAGAGACATCATGAAGGAGGAAAGTTTCTGTTAAGCAGATCACGTCTGGTTTGTCAGAAGCAACCTGTATGGAGAGATCAGTTAAGTTTGAACGAAGGCCCCGGATGTTTGAGGTCCATTCCGTTAATGAAGAGGAAGGGGGAGCATCGGATACAGATGGGGGGAGGAGGGGTAGGGTAAGATGTGGAAGAGGTGGAAGAGGTGGAAGAGGTAGGGAGAGCTGTTGAAGGTGTGTCAGAGATTTCAGAATAGCTCGGAGAAAGGGAAGGATGGGGCGGACAAAAGGTTTGAAGGTGATTGGGTGAGGCACAATGAGGTGTTATTTGAGGAGGGGGAAGAGCGAGGCAGAAGGTTGGGGGAGATGGAGGTGAGAGTTGGAAGGGGGAAGAAGCGGGGAGGACGCTTTGAGGAGGAGGGGTGAGAGGGGGGAAATTGAGAAGAAATGAGGGTGGGGAGTTTAGGGGGGAAGGGACAAGGGGAGGGATTTGAAAGGGATGGGATATGGGGGAGATTTGGAGGGGAGGGGTGAGGTGGGAGTCTAGGAGGGGAGGGGTGAGGGGGAGTCTTGGAGGGGAGGGGTGTGGGGGGAGTTTCGGAGGGAAGGGGCAAGGGGGAAGATTTGAAAGGGATGGGTGATGGGGAAGATTTGGAGGGGAGGGGTGATAGGGAAGATTTGGAGGGGAGGGGTTATGAGGAAGATTTGGAGGGGAGGGGTTCTGGGGAAGATATGGAGGGGAGGGGTGAGATTAGATTTTAGAAAGTGTACGATTAATGGGAAACGAACATGTATTGCAAAATGAGTTTCTTGTGACCTTTGAGTCAAAAATACGTTTGAGGACGCTGGAGGGAGGATGGAGTGCAGGAGAGTTTAGGGAATGTAGAAAAGAGGCACTGTAAGAGATGGAATATTTTTTATATATATTTTAAATATCACAGTAAAATATCACAGAAGTAATATCACATAAGTAATATATCACAGTAAAATAAATCAGAGTATTGTACTGTGTAATCACAGTCATTTATTTTATAATCACAGTCATATATATCGCAGTTCCATATATCACATAAGTATACTGTGCTGTGTATCACAGTAAAATATTCTTTTTATCATGGTAATATATCACAGTGATATACCACATATCACAGGAATATATTTCACAGTAATACACTGTATATCACATTAATATGCTCCATATACACAGTAGTATGTACCGCAGCAGAATAATGTGTATGTGCAAGCATGTGTGTGTGTGTCTATATATATATATATATATATATATATATATATATATATATATATATATATATAATATTATAAGAATGGGGCAGTTGGGATTATGCATTATAAAAAGAAGACAAGTGCTTATAAACAACGTGAGCTGCCTCAGGTATATATATATATGCATGCACACATACATATATAATTTGTGTTTGACATTGTTTTGTTTGCATATTCTTCTAAAATAAAATAAAAATACTCAATCAAATGTAAACAAATTTTGCATGCTGCTGCATAAGGGTAACCTAAGTATGGTTTCTGTTTGGGTACTATCTTTGGTGTCGGGGGTTCATAATGGGGGAGAACACCCAATTCTCTCCACGTAAATGTATATTGTATAGTGCCACCTGGTGGTATCTGGTGTTACAAATCATCTTCTTATGCAAATAAACTTGATAACATGCATTACAGTGATGTTGAAGTCTGAGTGAGATTAAATAGAAACTTTCAAAATGCTTAATTTCACCCATTTTAAACGGAGATAAAAACAAAGCATCCAACACTGAGATTCACAATGAAGCAGAAGTGATTTTTGTTCACACCATAGGTAAGCAGCAAGTATGTTTGATGAAGGTGCTGACAGCTGACTTCCAAGCAGATGAAGATGACCTCAAGAAAATGATTGGGTGAACAGATCATAATGGTTTGTGAAGTACAATATGCTGTCCTTTGATTAAATCTATACGATATATAATATTATATATGTATATATATATATATATATATATATATATATACTGTATATGTATATATATATATATATATATATATATATATATATATATATATATATATATATATATATATGTATCTATATATATATATATATACAGCCTTGGCATTTAATATGGAATATATTTTTTTCTTGACTTGGGTTTACTTTCTGAACTCAGTATATCAATCCGGTGAGTTTCTTTTACGCTTCGGTGATTTCTTTGTTAAAAGAACCATGTCACTGATTGTCTTTCGCAGCAAGAAGTCAATAACAGGATAATATCACAGGTGGCGCGACAAAATGTAAGGACAGGTACATTTGACGATTGGCTTCACAATCGTGTATATAAGGGTTGTTGCATTCTGTATTAGTGGAAAACAACTGCTGCACTTCTACAAAAGTTATTGCCGCTTCCTCTGGAGATGGTCCGTCAACTCGACAATGCTGTTTGTCATGGAGTGGTGGCTTTACGAAATTCTGGCATGAAACAGCGTGCTATTGCTCGGCGGTATGGCATCACTCAAGGTCAGGTGTCAAAGATCCTGAAACGAAATGCTCAGAGGGGTGTCCCGACTCCAATACCGAGGCCAGGACGTCCCCGCAGAACCACAAGGAGAGATGATCGTCAGCTGCACCGGTTAGTCTGCAATGGCCGTACCAAGTCAGCTCATCGGCTTAGGGCTGAGTGGCAGCAACTGACAAATGTGCCTGTATCCAGAAGGCTAGTCAACCAACGACTGGTTCAAGCAGGCTATCGTGCCAGGCGTCCCCTGAGAAAGCCACGCCTGACCAGACAACACCACCAGCGTCGATTGCAGTGGGCCAGAGAGCACCGTCAATGGCAGCCAGGACACTGGAATCATGTGACCTTCAGTGACGAGTCTGGATTTCTGGTCTATCGTCAAGATGGCCGCAACCGAGTGCGCAGACAAGTGCATGAAGCCTACAACGAAGATTGTATTGTGCCAAGAGTCCAAGCTGGAGGTGGTGGGGTGACCGTTTGGGCTGCTTTTCATGCAGGGGGCAAAACTGACCTGGTTGTTCTGAATGGGAACCTGAACCAGTTCAAGTAAGAAGAAACATTGCTTCCATTTGCTCTTGCAGCCTTTCGAGGAAACTTTGTCTTCCAAGATGACAATCCACGGCCTCATCGTGCTCGCATGATCCAACATTTTGTTGATGATTGTGGTGTCGAGCATATGGAGTGGCCTGCCATGTCCCCGGATATGAATCCGAAAGAGAACTTGTGGGCAGAATTAACGTGTCAAATCGACAACTTGGACCAGCAGCCGACCTCTGTGCATGAATTGCAGCAGGCTATTGTCACAGCATGGCAAGCGATTCCTGTCCAAACTTTGGCAAATCTCGTGAACAGCATGCCTCGACGTGTACGTGCTCTCCTGAATGCTCGTGGGGGTTACACGAAGTACTGAACTGTAATTTTACTGTCCGTAATCCCAGTAATAATTTAACTTTTGTTTTTGTTGAAAAAAACTTTGGCTAATGTGCAAAATAAAGAGATACTTCTGGAAAACGTACAGAAGTTTAACACTGTACTGTCCGTGAATTGAGTTCGATATCAATTTACATCACTTTCAAGGATCAATTTATTTACTTCAAAATGTCAAATGTGGTTGTTGTTTCTTTTAAAGGTCACATTAACAAAATCTAGAATAATTTCAACACAATTCTAATGAACTTTTGGTTCTAAGTCATCTTGAAAAGTAAGTTCACCCCCACAAAAAAAATATTCCATCTTAAATGCCAAGTCTGTATGTATATATATATATATATATATATATATATATATATATATATATATATATATATATATACACATATATATATATATATATATATATATGTATGTATGTATGTATGTATGTATGTATGTATATTTATATATACTAGCCGAAACCTGTGGAACATCCACGGAAGGGAGGATGTGGTGTATGGATAGAATGTGCCATTATGGATGGCATAGGGGATTTGCTTGTCCGAGTAAGAGTTAGGAAGAAAGATGAGAATGAAGAGTGCGTATATGAACAACGATCGCCGACACCGGCACAAATGCATGCTCTGGATTGTCCACTCAGTGGACGGCTTGCTTTCGCCTTCGCCTGTCCAATCAGCGGACGGCTTGCTTCGCCTTCGCCCAGCAGATGCCAATACAATGGCGTCGTAAGATGGCGTCGTATCGGCAGTTAATCTGATGCTTTTGGGCCCCAACGTCGGCTAATTCAGATTTTTCGAGTATGGCTGTATGTGATAAACAAAGGGCGCAGTTTGTAGATCGTAAATCCATTAGTGCCGTGGGCATCGGGTCACTGGGTGCGGCGTAAAAGGGATAACAAAGTCGAGTCCTTACGCTATTATTATATAGACTAGCCGAAACCCGTGGAACATCCACGGAAGGGAGGATGTGGTGTGTGGATAGAGTGTACCATTATGGATGGCATAGGGGATTTGCTTGTCCGATTAAGAGTTAGGAAGAAAGATGAGAATGAAGAGTGCGTATATGAACAACGTATTTATTGCAATCTACTTAAATGACAATGCTATGATATACTTTTGAAAAATGAATGGATTCGTTATAGGAATCGGCATAGCACCACTCTGGGATTGTCCACTTAGTGGACGGCTTGCTGTCGCCTTAGACTGTCCAATCAGCGGACGGCTTGCTTCGCCTTCGCCCAGCAGACGCCAATACGATGGCGTCGTAAGATGGCGTCGTATCGGCAGTTAATCGGATGCTTTTGGGCCCCAACGTCGGCTAATTCCGATTTTTCGAGTATGGCTGTACGTGATAAACAAAGAGCGCGGTTCGTAGATCGTAAATCCATTAGTGCCATGGGCATCGGGTCACTGGGTGCAGGGTAAAAGGGATAACAAAGTCGAGTCCTTCCGCTATTATTATATAGAATACTCCCCGTCGATGTGCTTCTGTGGTAATCGCGAATATGAGTCACATACACGGTCACAGTGCCTGACGCCACTGTGACCGTGTTTTGATTAATAAATCTACGAGTCACAAAACACGAACCGAACTCACCTCAAGCAGTAAAAAGGTACAAATCGCTCCTAGAAACCACCTCAACTCTTCAGACCTCAACACACCTCGATAAGTGACAGCAGCGCTCATGGGATCTTCTTCTTCCGTTAAGCTCCAATTTTTTTCTCTTCAAGTTAAGTCCAATCAGTCCTCTCTGCTCGAAGTGCTCAGGCCATGCCTTCCCGCTCTCATACTTTTATTGCCGTTCGGTGTAGAAAGGGATTGACATATCGTTCGTCTGTTTCAGCTCGTTATCTTTATGGTTCCTTACGTCTCGCCACCTGCTACACCTCTCTGAGTTATGAGGATTTATGCAACGCACCCCGAGTATCGCAACGTCACTCCATTTAACTTTATTAAAATGACGATAAAGACGTTTCCTTATATATCCTAATTTAAAATGTTCAATGGAATAAAAAGACCATTTGGTTCACACCACCCATGTTCACACCACTCGACTGTCCAATCAGCGGACGGCTTACTGCGCCTTCACCCAGCAGACGCCAATACAATGGCGTCGTAAGATGGCGTC
>NC_136273.1:62965034-63045034 GCF_964187855.1 Myxine glutinosa | reverse complement strand
CCAACAGACACTCACTCTTACCTTCTCCCTTCTTCATCTCATCCTAAACATACAATTGCAAGCATACCATACAGTCAAGCACTCAGAGTAAGACGCATTTGCTCAACAAAAATGGCAGAAGAAACTTCTCTCTGCCAATTAGAAACACACTTCATTGCAAGAAACTATGACCCTCACTCTGTGCAAGAAGCAATAACCCAAGCAAAACACATACCGAGAGCAGACCTTCTGACTTACAAACCCAAACCTGCAACTAACCGTGTCCCACTGGTAACCACCTACTCTGCTACCTCATCCCAATTGCCAAGTATTCTGAATAAGGCCCTTCCTCTCCTCCATCAATCAGAAACACTCGGCACCACATTTCCTCAACCTCCACTAACATCATTTCGACGTGGTCGGACACTCAGGGACCTCTTGGTAAAAGCAAAGCACCCACAGCCCCACAACAAAGAAACTAGGATCCCTGGCTTCTATAAATGCACAGCAAACAAATGCATTATTCACAAGCATTTACTAGAAGGAAACAAATTCTGTAGTTCTAGCACTGGACAAAAATTCCCCATCACCTCCTATATGAACTGCAAATCTACATGGGTCATATACCTAATCACTTGCCAAAAGTGCACCAAACAATATGTTGGAAAAACTGAAAATACACTCTACACACGATTTAATAACACCCGGTCAGAAATCAATAACTTCCACACCAGTCAGGGCAAATCTCTACCTTACACGATACACTTTAATCAACCGGATCACTCTATAAATGACATTCAGATCTCTGCCATTGAATCAATCACAAATCGATCACACACCACGATTCTGAAACGTGAGTCCTTTTGGATACACAAACTTCGGACAAAAGTCCCTCATGGCATAAATTTTGATGACTAAAGCATGTTCCCACATCAACCCAATCAAATTGTTAACCGTAACCCATTCATTCATTCATGCATTCATTCATCATTCATTCATTCATTCATTCTACCTTTATATGTCATTTATATAAATATATAAATATATTATATTGTTGCGAATATGGAATTTGACCTCCATATCCGCTTGTAAATATTCCCCTATCTTCTCCGATACTCCCCAACTCTCCCCTTACCCCATTCCCTAGTCCCATTGTCTGTAAACAACACCCATTAGAGCCGATCTTCCCCTTCATTCCCCCATTAAATGTCGTGCCCAGGTCCCCCGCACCACACGTAGACAATTATAGGACATCTTGCTAGTTATTCTTAATCTATGTCAGTTAAGGACTTGTTTCCATTAATTATGACTCTTCGTTGCACCAGAATGTGATGATATGGCACCAGTAGGAGTTTAGGACCTTCCCATACCTCCCCGCATCTCTTCCCATCATCTCAAGCTCCAACAACAACCACAACAACAGCGGCTTTGCGTCCTCACTCCGGCTCGGTTGGCCGCCATTGAACATGTGCTCGACGGGGTTACCCAGAAGGGGGCTCCCTGTCGGCCCCTCGTCAAGGGCGGAGCCGGTAACCCCCGCACCCAATGAGAAGCCATGGGCCGATGCCATATGGGGCGGAGCTAACGAGCGAGGGCGTGACTCCCCGCCGGATATACGCGGCCCCGCGCCGGACGTGAAGAGAGATGCGCCCCGAGCTTGGAAGGACAAGACGCCACCCTCCCGAGCGCTGAGCGACCTCCCCGGCATCTCCACCAAAGTCGCGACCCACGAGCGCTGAGCGACCTCCCCGCATCTGCTGGACACCACCGTACGTGATTCTGTCCCTGAGCCAGGTGCACCTGAGCCATCGACTGCCGCTTTCCTGGCCATCAAACCCCGTGTGAGTCAGCGTTGTCCCGTTTATCTGTGGTCTGTCTAGGGTTAATATAAGGTTGTGTCTAAGTGCCCACCTTCCTATGTTTCCCTCTTGTCCCTGTAATCTAACCTTTTCCGCCTTAATATAACCTCCTCCGGAGGTCTTGAGAACTGAACCCTTGGTGTCGTATTGTGTGATTATAACCCAGCCGGGTGTCTTCTCTTTCCTATTGAGCCAGCGTAGCGCGATTAGTTAACATTCGGGCACAATCGGGTAACTTGTACGGATACGGCGGCCATCCCGCTCGGCCCACCATACCATCAAAGTCGTATCTGTAACAATTGGTGTCGAGGAGTGAGATTGGACCCGGAGCGCGTTTACGCGCTCGAAATTATAACAGCGAAATTTGATTGTGTTTTACAAAAAAAAAAAAAATAAATAATAAAAACCCGAATTTTGAAAGTCGCGCTATGGCGGATCAAGACGGCTGGGGTCCGGTAGGGGAGAGTGAGGCAGGGTCGGTCCAGGACCAAATTGAGGGACGTGAGGAGAGCGAAGCAGCGAGGGTAGCAGACGCGCAAAATGGCGCCTCGCTGGTCACCGCGCCCGTGACCGTGGCAGCGCCCCTGGTGGATCCGAACCTTTTTATGTTGCAAATGAGGGCCCTTATGGAACGAATAGAGGGCCAAATGGGGGTAATGGGGAACCGGATGGATGCTCAGGGTGAGCGATTGGGAAACCAAATTGAAGAAATAACGAACCGAATGAGGGCTCGGAGTGAGCGATTGGAGGGCCAACTGGAGGTAATGAGGGACGAAGCGAGGGGTACCGGAGAGGGGTTAGACAACGGGATAAAGGAGGTGAAAAATGGGTTAATGGGGGTAGAAAATAGAATGGCTGCCCAGGAGAATCAGATAGAGGGAGTGAAAAATGGGGTAGAGGGAGAGGAGATTAGAAGAGGTGTGAGTGAGGAGGTCGGAGGAGTGCGCGAGGAGGTGAGGCACTGTAAGGAGCGCATGGAGAAAGAGGTGAGAAAGGGGACTGTAAAATTGCAAGGGGGCATAGAGGACCTGACGAGGAAAATGGACAAGGTGGTAGAGGTAATGGAGGTTAAAGAGCGGGAGGTGCGGGAGCACATAGAAAAAAATAAAGTGGAGTTAGAGGAAGAACTTAAAGGGGCGCACGAAGAGATGAAGGAGATGAAGCAAAAATTAGAGGAAGTGGAAGAAGGGGTGAGCGAAATTAAGAAGCGACGGAGAGAGGATAAGAAAGAGATAAAGGAGGAAGTAAAAGAATTGGTCCAAAGTCTGTGTTCGGATCGTGATGATGTGCTCATTAACCGGATGAGGGATTCGCAGGTGATGGAGGAGAAGCGAAGAGGAAGAGGACCCGGTGTAAGTGGTGACCAATATGGTCGTGCGTATGATGCGCCAGGGGATTTAAGGAGCTTGGGGGTCGAGATGGACCCGGGTGTTCGTGAGAGGCCGTGGGTGAAGTGTGCGACAGGTCTGGTGTGCGAAAATGGAGGTGTGCAAGAAAGTCCGACTCTGGGGTGTGTGAGGAAAAAGTGCGTGCCAAGGAGTGAGTGTGCTGGCGAGAGTGAGTCGGTCGTAGCGCGTGTGCGAGGGAGCACATGGAAGCGTGGTGTGGTGAGTGTTACAGAGGGTGTGACGGGAGAGTGTGCGCGAGAAAGGTGTGTGACGGACAGGTGCATGAGGAAAGAGTGCGCTGTCAGAAGTAAGGAAGAGTGTCCACCTGTGGTGAGTGTTACAGAGGGTGTAACTGGAGAGTGTGCGCGAGAAAGGTGTGTGACAGACAGGTGCATGAGGAAAGAGTGCGCTGTCAGAAGTAAGGAAGAGTGTCCACCTGTGGTGAGTGTTACAGAGGGTGTAACGGGAGAGTGTGCGCGAGAAAGGTGTGTGACGGACAGGTGCATGGGGAAAGAGTGTGCTGTCAAGAGTAAGGGTGAGTGCGCTGTCAGGAATGGAGGTGAAAGTAGTGAGAGTGACATGGAGCGTGAGTTAGTTGTGACAGGTGAGCGAGGATGTACACCTGGGATGGAAGGATGCACACCTGGAATGGTAGAGCGTGAGTGGGAATGCACGCTGGAGTTGGTGGTGAGGCACGTGGTTGGGTGTGTGAATGAGGGCACACCTGTGATTGTCACAGAGGAGGTGACCGAGGAGGGGGCGCGAAGAGGTGTTTTGGTGAGGTGTGCTACGAACGAATGTGTGCCAAAATGTTCGGTGGTCAGGTGTGTGACCAAGGCTGTGAGTGGAATGGGTGTGCCTGGGTGTGTAAGGAACGGTACGAGGAGCATGGGCACGACTGGATGTGTGAGCAAGGAACGGGCTGCGGGGTGTAAGCATGCAGGTGAAGCATCGACATTAAACGGGTTAGAGGTTAGAGCGACTTTTAGCCGAAGCAGGCCCTCGGTGCGTGCCGGGCCTCGCTTTGAACGGCCGCGTCCAGGCTCCACTAGGCGGAGCTGGCAGCCCGATAGAAAGGGTCGTCATGGCGACCACTTTTTGGTGAGACGTGCCGGCAGGTCGAGATCGGGACATTGGATGGCTCCACGCCGAGGTGATGCGTGGGATCTCGGGCCGAGTAAACCTCCTTCCCTGCACCGAAGGCAGGATGCAGCCAGCCGCTGGCACAAAACAACCAGCATCCATTGCTTGGCTTTACGAAGCCGGGCTTTGGACAGGGATTGGCGCACCGAGAGGTATTAGTGAGTCGACTGGGTGATGAGGTTAGTGTTTTGGACCCAAAATTAGAGAAAAACAAAATCTGATGATTGGCAAGGGATTGGCAGTAGTGATTGGCAGATGATGGGCAGTGATTGACAAATTTTTAATTTGTTGAAATTCGATGTGCAAAATTAGTAGTGAGAGACCCCCGATGTGGTGGGATGGCAAATCCACCATCCTTCCCATGAGGGGGGCAAAGGAGCAATAGCTTATGGGGTGTATGGCAGTGAAAACTAGCCCGGGTGGGTTAGGATATGGTGTGTAGGGATCTAGAAGAGATTGACATTAGGTAACGTTAAGTTTAGTTAGTGACTGATACCTGTAGTGGGGACGCAGGTAGATTAGTATGGATGATAATGACGAGGGAGCGCAATAGTTTAAAGGGACGACTGGGAAGCGCAAGTTTCAGAAGGGAGTAGTTAGCTGAGATGATGCTGTGTGTGTGAGAATTGAACAGGTGTGATTGCACAGGTGTGCAACTGGACAGGTGTGTGGAGCAGTGTATGAGTAGTGAGTGTTGTGGATCAGCGCGAATGCGCTTGGGGAGAGAAGGGTGCCGGTGGCACCAGGTGTGAGAGCACAGGTGTGCAAGTACAGGTGTGTGGAGAAAGTTGGAGTAAGTGGTACGGAGTGGTGTGCATGGTGCGAAGGTGTGGATGGGGGAAGAGTGGACCCCCATCACGGATACCCGGGGCGGGTAGTGTAAGTGTTAGGTAGAGGGTACAGGTAAATTGTGGTTGGATATTGGCATTTGTGGTGCGGTTGCAGAATGGTGTTGTGGATGGGTGCATTAGTGTTGTGGAAATGGCTGGGCGTGTAGCCTGTTAGTGTGTGTAGTTGGTTGGGCACTCCACCACTGTGAGGATGTCGGCCAGGTGAGGCCGCAGGTGGGCTCTGGGAGCCGGTAGTTGTGAGTGGGTGCCTGAGGATCCCGGGTGTGGATCGGGCAGCCCAGTGCCAGAGAGGGCACGGAGTGGGGAGAGAGCCAGAGGGCCTTCCCCTGGTAGTTAGGTTAGGGTAAGGAGCAGGTAAGCTCGGAGGCAACTGCAGTGGTGGAGGTGTGCAGGTGGGTAGACCCACTGGGAGAGGTACACGTCGCAGCCCAGAAATTGTACGAGGGCACCGGGAGATGAATCGGGGGAGTGAGACCCCAAATTGAAGAGCACCACAGTTTGGCCAATGGGAATTGGTTTTTAGAACCCATAGTGTAAGAGGGCCAATGGTTTGGCCGGAGAAAGACCCCGGGTAGTGTAAAGTTGTTAAAGTCATTTAGGAAATAGTTAGGATTGATGAACCTGTCGCACCATACGCAGCCACTTACCTGTGGTGATGATGATGACTCCACACCTGTGTTTTCTTTGTTTGTGTTGCAGAAATGAGAATTGCTGTTGGATTTGTGAGACGCATCACGACGTGGATGAGACATTGGGGTGATTCCATCTCTCCCTCCCTAGGAGGGACTGATGATGAATTGGTGATGGCAAATTTTGATGTTGAGTTGGAAATGGCAAATTTTGATGAGAGTTGAAAATGGCAAATTTGATTGGTTAGGAGGGAGAGAAGACGAATTTGGTATATGGGAGGAACGGGGAAGACAGTAGGGATGTTTGTGGATTTGTAAAGTAGATGTTTATGGGTAGTGTTGTGTTTTGTTGATACAGTAAGGGGTAAGGGAGGGGCCATGTAGGTTACCTGGTGGGGGGGGCGTACGGTAGGAACGTACCTGTCTCACCTGGTTCCCATGTGCCCCCAGTGTGCATCACCTTGCATTGCGTGCACTTTTGCGCCCTTACCACCTTACTCACTTGTCTGCTTCTTTTGTCTCCCACCTCCGAGGATCTGGCTTTGGGGTAGAGAGAGAGGAGAGAGAGGTGCTGGCTGCGCAGTTGTGGGCCTGCACTTTCGCTGTTCGCTGCCTGGATCGGTACACCATATGGACCGCAATGTTTGTGGCCACCCACAATGGACCGCAGTTCGTTTGCGGCCAAGCACCACCCGGGGATGGACCTATGGGTCAACGTGGCACCTATGCCATACAGGTGAACCACTTTTAAGTAACACCAAGTGCACCACAAGAAGAGCAAGAGACACCTGCAGGGTTAGGGGTTGTCGCATTTATTTTTAATCATTGAACAATGGTGACTGCACCGATTGGTGGTGGGGTGGTGCTGTTGATGCTCGGAAAGGGTGCTCTGCACGTTATTAAAGGCCGTCGGCCACAGAGCACTCGTGGGTTGGTGTATCGATGTTGGCAAGCGCGCTCTCTCTATGCATAACATCTGCATGTGTTCCTCCAAAGACAGGTCCTGGATCGTAGTGTAGATATCAGCGTAGTCTTGTAAATAATGCTCCCTACCGGCTGTATGTTTAGTTTGAGGATTCTTTCCGGATTCGGTTATCCTGTGGGTGTGTTTCTGTGAGGAGAAGGGTGCAACGTCGCAGGGGGACATATTTACTCATTTGTGAATATCTGTAAAACTGTCGCACTCAGGGTAGAGTTAATAGTCGAGGGAACTACATTGCGTGCCACACTAAAGTAGGTAAAAATTTATCGGGTCGGGACGCCCCGAGGGTAGAGAAGGGTGCAATGTTGCGAATATGGAATTTGACCTCCATATCCGCTTGTAAATATTCCCCTATCTTCTCCGATACTCCCCAACTCTCCCCTTACCCCATTCCCTAGTCCCATTGTCTGTAAACAACACCCATTAGAGCCGATCTTCCCCTTCATTCCCCCATTAAATGTCGTGCCCAGGTCCCCCGCACCACACGTAGACAATTATAGGACATCTTGCTAGTTATTCTTAATCTATGTCAGTTAAGGACTTGTTTCCATTAATTATGACTCTTCGTTGCACCAGAATGTGATGATATGGCACCAGTAGGAGTTTAGGACCTTCCCATACCTCCCCGCATCTCTTCCCATCATCTCAAGCTCCAACAACAACCACAACAACAGCGGCTTTGCGTCCTCACTCCGGCTCGGTTGGCCGCCATTGAACATGTGCTCGACGGGGTTACCCAGAAGGGGGCTCCCTGTCGGCCCCTCGTCAAGGGCGGAGCCGGTAACCCCCGCACCCAATGAGAAGCCATGGGCCGATGCCATATGGGGCGGAGCTAACGAGCGAGGGCGTGACTCCCCGCCGGATATACGCGGCCCCGCGCCGGACGTGAAGAGAGATGCGCCCCGAGCTTGGAAGGACAAGACGCCACCCTCCCGAGCGCTGAGCGACCTCCCCGGCATCTCCACCAAAGTCGCGACCCACGAGCGCTGAGCGACCTCCCCGCATCTGCTGGACACCACCGTACGTGATTCTGTCCCTGAGCCAGGTGCACCTGAGCCATCGACTGCCGCTTTCCTGGCCATCAAACCCCGTGTGAGTCAGCGTTGTCCCGTTTATCTGTGGTCTGTCTAGGGTTAATATAAGGTTGTGTCTAAGTGCCCACCTTCCTATGTTTCCCTCTTGTCCCTGTAATCTAACCTTTTCCGCCTTAATATAACCTCCTCCGGAGGTCTTGAGAACTGAACCCTTGGTGTCGTATTGTGTGATTATAACCCAGCCGGGTGTCTTCTCTTTCCTATTGAGCCAGCGTAGCGCGATTAGTTAACATTCGGGCACAATCGGGTAACTTGTACGGATACGGCGGCCATCCCGCTCGGCCCACCATACCATCAAAGTCGTATCTGTAACAATATGAATATAAATGGGATATGAATATATGCTTGTGTGTTTATGTATGTATATCTCTATATTTGTATATGCACGTGCACCCTAACTGTAACGCAAACGGTCACTTCCGTTGAACTTGGGGCTGGTGAGTGAACTTTGGCGTGGCTCTTCCTTCTGTATGCATTTTCTACACACATCACACATCTCACACACATATCACCATACATACTTGACTGATATACATGCCTGCTGTTTTTGTAGACTCAATGAAAGACCTTTGTTGGTCGAAAGCTTGTCGACAATTAAAGATCGACGTCCTGAAGCTACGTCCACGTCTTATTTAATCTAACGATTATATATATATATATATATATATATATATATATATATATATATATATATATATATATATATATATATATATATATGTGTGTGTTTGTATGTATATATATATATATATATATGTATGTATGTATGTATGTATGTATGTATGTATGTTTGTATGTATGTATGTATACAGTGGGCTGTTGACGCGTTGTCAACGGAGGTCCGTGGTTCGAGCCCCGCATTGAGTCAGAATTTTTTCACACTTAGCCCCTCGCAGGAATTTGATTCCTGTTTCTAAAAATTATATATATATATATATATATATATATATATATATATATATATATATATGTATATATATATATATATGTATATGTATATATATATATATATTGTTATGAATTTGAGAATGGTGTTTTTTTTGTGTTGTAAAATATCACCCTCCTTCCTCCAGTTGTTGTGTATAAAGGTCAAAGGGCGTCCCTTAGTTAGGTCATATACAATCACGTAGCTAAATCATAGATCTCCCTGTTCAGTAGTTATCTCCTTATTGTGTGTATTAGATTAAGGCTGTGTCTTCCATTAATTGACACTCCATTGCACCGAATCCAGACAAGGTAGTATCCCCTTTCAATTTCCCCAGAACCTCCATTGGATTCCCCTTTCCTCAATTGCCAACTGCATTGAGCGGTTCGCTGAATTCTGCTGCAGCTGTGGGTTGTTGTTTTCGCTGCAAGACTCCATTAGCCACGAGGTCATCTCGGAGCCGAAGGTGGGAGGAGTCGGCCCAGCGCCGGGAACAAGGCGTGGCCTTGCCAACGCCTCCTCTAAGGGCGGGATCGGTGAGCCCTCGCGACCAATCAGGGCTGAGGCGACCTCACCGATGGGCGTGTCCTGGAGGCCGGTGGCTTGATCGCCCGAGGGAGATATAAGCGCGCGCGGAAGCCTTTGGAAGAGTTGCGTCAGAGATACGGCAGATGCGTGACCCAGCTGATTTCTGCAGAGAGCCGCTTCAACCAGCCCCGTTTCAACCAGCCGCGTGAAGCCCTGATGGGGCAGCGAGTGACCCTGCCGGTGTGCGGTGTAAAGCCGAATACAAGGAGCTGCCGGCAGATGCGTGACCCAGCTGATTTCTGCAGAGAGCCGCTTCAACCAGCCCCGTTTCAACCAGCCGCGTGAAGCCCTGATGGGGCAGCGAGTGACCCTGCCGGTGTGCGGTGTAAAGCCGAATACAAGGAGCTGCCGGCTCCTCGCTTCCCACCCGGAGTGGACCTGCTCGCTGTGCCCTGTGATTCCACCTGCTCATCCCTCCAAACCATTCCCGCCATTCCATCCTTTTGTGCACGTGAGTTTGTTTTGTGTGTTCTGTCCTGGGTTATAAGTAAGTCTGTATAAGCTAGAAATTGCACTGTGTCCTTCTGGTCCATCCCCCTTTCTACATTATTTTATTATCCTTCCTTCTTCCTTGGTTTCTTTCATTGTGTAAATAGTAATAATAAATAATAGTCGTATTTCCAACCTTTTGCCTTCGTCTTCTTCTTCTTCACATCTGTCGTCTTTGTCTTTTCCCCATTGAATACCTGTGGCACGATTTGGCCAACGTTTAGGATCGGGGTTAGTCTTTGTTAACGGTTCGTGCCGCGGCTGCCATCCGCTCGGCAAATTAATATCTTATCCGCGGTCTCGAACGAAGCTGCTCACTTGCCTCTGGAGGGAGCTTGTGCAGCTTCAGGGACCACGTCGGTCAGTCACAAACGAGGGGACTAATCCCCCCTCGAGAAGGGATCCGAGGCCGACGTTGGGTTCCGTAACAATATGTATATGTATGTATATATATATATATATATATATATATATATATATATATATATATATATATATATATATATATACATACATATATTTATATATATATATATATATATATATATATATATATGTATATATATATATATATATATACATACATATATTTATATATTATATAAATATATATATTTATATTTTTTTAAATATATTTTATATTTTATATTTTATATATTTATATATATTTTATACATGCGCCGTTTGTATATATATATATATATATATATATATATATATATATATATATATATATATATATATATATATATATATATATATATACATACATATATATATATACATACATATTATATTTATATATACAAACATACATATATATATAATTATATATATATATATGTATGTATGTATGTATGTATGCATATATATATATATGTGTTGTAAAAACCAGAGTTACAACATTGTCTCAGATTTGTGAGTTTAATTCTGTATGATCTCTACCAATACCTGTAAGAAAACCAAAAAGCAACATCAACATTCAGCATTCATAGGAATCAGTAATGGATTTGCAACTAGCACAAGCAAGCCGAGAACGAAAGAGTAATACGTACCATCTAAGTATGCACAACATTACACAGAATAAATGTCACAGGAATGATCGTAGCGCTGTCTGTCTGAGTTATTATAACTGCCACGCAGCGGACAGAGGCTGCATAACACCTGGGTTCAACTTCGGCACAATTTCATTGCAATATGTATACAGTGCGTATTAAAAAAAAGGTAATCCGAATTCAAGGGGTTAATATGCAAAGGTTATTTATTTTGACAATTTACATGTGGTTTACTAATTATGAGGAGATCCTCAGCTTTCCATTGATACCTGCCATGCATCATTGCTGTCACACATGACCGAGTACATGTTCATTGAAAATGACAAGTTCAAATCGCATTTTTACACGTTTGGCTAATCGATGCAAGTCAGGATAATTGGTGCAAAATGAACGTCAGATGTGAACTTTTCTCAGGAATGATTGGCCTTTATGCACCCACACCTTCAACATGTCCACCTCCCCTTTCAACACAAAGCTCACAGCGGCAGAGCATGCCCTGAACTGCTCGTCTCACCATAGCCGGGTCATTGCGTGAAACATCCACTTCATGTCGAATACAGCCCTGCAATTCGTCAAGATCACGGGGAGGAGTTACGAACACCTTGTTCTTTAAATGTCCCCATAGGAAATAATCACATGGTGTGAGGTTAGGTCTCCCTTGGCGGCCATTCCACTGCATCGTTGAGGACGATGATTTGGTCTCCAAAGAGTTCACTCAGTCGATCTCGGACAGCGATGAGACGATGTGCTGGGGCACCGTCTTGGGCCCACCAGAGATATCTGAAGACACCACGAACCTGTTGCTCAAAGTTATCCTCCAGCTGTGGTAAAACTTCGTCATTGATCATCTGTAGATACCTGTTACCATTGACATTCCTTTGAAAGAAAAATGGTCCTATCACCTGACCACTTCCACAAAGTCCCAACCAAACAGTCCACTTTTGTCGATTCACGTTGGTGTCAAAATTAAATTCCGGGGGTTGTCCTGTCGGCGCTTATTCAAGAACATTATGGGTATTGACCTTGCCGTCCATGGCGAAAGCAGCTTCGTTGCCAATAATGAGATACCGCAGGAAATTGACATCTGAATCGCAACATGCTATCAACCATCTGGCAAGCACCAGCCTCCTGGCAAAATCCCCTGGCGTAAGTTGATGCCGGATGTGAATCCGATATGGATGTTGGTGGAGGTCCAGTCTTGTGATTTGGTTGAATGTTGCCAAAGGCAATCCCGTCCCATTTTGTCTTGCGCTGGTATCCCTAGGATGCTCCAAAACTCGCTGCCTTACTGCTGCAATGTTCATTTCTGATTGCCCAGTGCGCCTCCTACCAGAATTCTCCTTGTTGCGGTTGAGGCTAGTGCCATGCTCTTGTTATTTTCAAACATTCGCCCAGATGGTTTTGGCTGCTGGAGGCTCCCATTCTGGGAAACTTTCCCTGAACGCATCACGAGTTCGCTGCAAACTTCCAGTTTGGTGAAAGGTTGTAACCACGAAGGTCCGCTGTTCAGTCGTAAGTTGAACCATCTTTTCAATGACTCAGACTGTCTCTAAACCCATACACTGTAGGCCCATCTTAAATATCCATCTTAAACAAAGGATGACGCAACCGACGATTACCAGACCAGCTTAACAATTTTACATAATCAACTTGGCAGTCGACAAGTAATGCGTTCATTTAAAACTGTCTTGCACCGATTAGCCAAACTTGTAAAAATGCGACTTGAACTTGTCTTTTTCACTGAACATGTACTCGGTCATGTGTGACAGCAATGATGCATGATAGGCATCAATGGAAAGCTGAGGATCTCCTCATTATTGGTAAACCACATGTAAATTGTCAAACCAAATAACCTTTGCATATTAACCCGTTGAATTCGGATTACCTTTTTTTTGATACGCACTGTGTATATATATATATATATATATATATATAATATATATATATATATATATATATATATATATATATATATATTGTTGTGGTTTTGAGTTTGTAAAGTGAGTCTAATAAAGGTTAAAATTTGCCCCCCATAGTTAGTTACACAAGCAACATGTAGCCTCGCGATAGTATAGTTATGTCTTATTATTTGTGAGCTTAGTTCCTTTCCATTGTTAGTCTGCGTTGAGTCAGAGCCAGAGAAAAAAGGCCCTACTGCCACCGATCATCCAACGTCCATAGCCTCAATCTCTTTTGCGCTAACGTTGGTTCATTTTGGGCGAGTTAACACGAGGCAGGCAGAGGAGGACCGGGGCGGAGTCGAGGGCGGAGCGGCGGAAGCGCTGACGGTAAGCTCGAGCCGCCAATCAGGGCTCAGAGGTGGTGACAGGGGCGTTGCATCACAGGGCGTGGTGAGAAGGATCGAGAGTGTTCCAGAAGGTTCGGGGGGCATAGCTATAAGACCTGCTGTGCAAAGCCCTCGAGAGGACTGGCGTGGGAAAGCCGATGAAAGAGTACTCACAGGACTGCAGCAAAGAGAGAGGACTCGCGGGACTTGAAGCAGAAGGACTAGCGCGGAAGAGGATCGTTATAACGAACTTGCATGAGAACTGACACGCACTAACAAGCTCGGAGTGTATGGAAAGAGGAGTTGGCACCGCCTGTGAGAACTGTACAGATATGCGGGCACAGCCAGACACGCTTGAACCGTTATGCAGTGCATTTTGAGACGCGCGAGTGAGAACGGCTGAGTAATCGCCAGCCGCGCTAAAGTCCCGCCCTTTGCCGTTCTGCCCCATCATCTGCCTTGTTCCAGAGATGCGCTACGAGTCCCTTTCTTCGCCTGCCACCATCTTCGCCGGACGTGCCGGACGGGGACCGTCTCTGGATGACCACATCGACGCATTGGGGAACATCTACCCATCTGCAATTCCCTGTGTGAGTGTGAGCCAGGCCCGTTGTCTGGGAATAAGTTAAGACTGTTTAAGGCTACTCTGTGTCTCTGCGTCCCTGAACATTGTATATATGTGTGGGAATAATTAAAACCTTTGTTCTTCCTTTCTTCCATTCAATCGTTCCTGTGGTTTCCTCATTTGACTAAGCGTGGCATGAGCACAACCGCTCCAATGGGGTTCCAACCTCTAGGTAACTGCGCGGACCACGTGTACGCAACCCGCTTGGTGTACTCAAACCACACGTGGTTCATGCGAGGCTTGTTTCCTCGCTCCCAGGGCAGCGCAGGGAATTAGGTACGAGCGAGAAGTGGTCCCGAGACCCAATGCCGTGTTTGTCTGCAAGGGACGTTGCAAGCCTCGGTTCCGCCAAGCCCAGCAAAGACAAGGGGAGTAATCCCCCCCTTGGTAAAGGGGAGAAGGGCAGCGTAGAGAACCGCAACAATATATATATATATATATATATATATATATATATATACATACATATATGTATGTATGTATGTGTGTGTATATATGTATACTGTATATGTGTGTGTATATACAGTCACGTGAAAAAGTAAGTACACCCCATGTAAAGTTTTGACTTTTTCAACATATTTCAACATACAGCTAGTTGATCTTAATTTCAACAATATTGATAGATAATGGTGATATAATATAACAAATATCATGAAACATTTATATTTTGTAGTCCATTGTATCATTTAAATAAACATAAATGCAAATTTCGCATGTGGAAAAAGTAAGTACACCCCTACATTTATCACTACTTCAAATACCTAAAATTTGAATCAGGTGCACCAGCTCAGGTGCAAATGATTAGAACATCGTTAGAGAGCCCCTTGGAGGAACCTGTCTTTTTTAAACCTCAGACATTTAGTTTGGTTTGCTCTTTGTTGTTGAAGTGTTCGGCATCACCATTCCTAGATCAAAAGAGCTCTCTGAGACCTTCAGAAAGAAGGTTATAGATGCCTACGAGTCTGAGAATGGATTTAAAAAGATCTCCAAACAATTTGAAATCCATCATTCGACTGTCCGGAAGATCATCTACAAGTGGAGAAGATTCCAAACAACTGCCAACTTGTTCTGGCCAGGTCGCCCCAGCAAGTTCAGCCCAAGAGCAGACTGCAAGATGCTGAAAGAAGTCTCAAAGAACCCCAGAATGTCATCACGGGACCTACAGGTAGCTCTTGTCACTGTTGATGTCAAAGTGAACGAGTCTACCATTAGAAAGAGGCTACACAAATTTGATCTACATGGGAGGTTTGCCAGGAGGAAACCTTGGCTGTCCAGAAAGAACATCAGGGCAAGACTAAAGTTTGCCAATGAACACCTCGGCAAAGAACAGCACTTCTGGAACAATGTGCTCTGGACAGATGAGTCAAAGGTAGAGCTATTTGGCCACAGTAGCAGAAGACATGTTTGGCGAAAACCAAAGACAGCATTTGCCCACAAGAACCTGACACCAACTGTAAAGCATGGTGGTGGAAATATTATGGTTTGGGGCAGCTTTGCTGCATCAGGGCCTGGGCAGCTCACCATCATAGAATCCACTATGAACTCTTCATTGTACCAGAGGGTGCTTGAGGATAATGTGAGGCCATCTGTCGGAAAGTTGAAGCACAACCGAAGGTGGACCTTGCAACATGACAATGACCCTAAACATACCAGTAAATCCACCAATAAATGGCTGAAAAGAAAGAAATGGAGGGTTCTGGAATGGCCAAGTCAAATCCCGGATCTAAATCCCATCGAGATGTTGTGGGGGGGATTTGAAACGAGCTGTGCATGCAAGAAACCCCTCAAACATCGCACAGCCGAATTCTGCATGGAGGAGTGGGCAAAAATTTCTCCCAGTCGATGTCAGAGACTGGTGGACAGTTATAAGAAACGCCGACTTGAGGTTGTTTCTGCCAAAGGGGGTAATACCACCTATTAGAGCCAAGGGTGTACTTACTTTTTCCACATGCGGAATTTGCATTTATGTTTATTTAAATTATACAATGGACTACAAAACGTAAATGTTTCATTATATTTGTTATATTGTATCACCTTTATCTTTCAATATTGTTGAAATGAAGATCAAATAGCTGTATGTTGAAATATGTTGAAAAAGTCAAAACTTTACATGGGGTGTACTTACTTTTTCACGTGACTGTATACTGTACACACACACATATGTATGTATACATATCACAGTACTGTCTGGTCTATGAGAGTAGTTTATATCATAGTCGTATACCATATATCAGAGTAATATATATCACAGGAATAGAACATAAATAACAGTGATGTATTTTTTACAGTAGTCCATTATATATCAGGGTAATATATTGTAGTATACTGTATATTATAGTAATATTCTGTTATGCAATTTTATACTGTATATCATTGTAATACAGTATATCAAAGTAATTTACCGTATGTGACAGTAATATATATCACTGTGATATTCTGTGTACTTTAGTAATATAATGTACATCATTGTCATATGCTGTATATATAAAATAATATTCAACAGTAAATTACCATAGAATGATTGCAATATATATCACTGTAATATCTAATGCAGTAATACAATGTATATCACAGTAATACATATCAGAGTAATATGCTGTACTGTAGACTATACTGTGTGTCACAGTGACACATATCACAGTAATATCTCGTGCAGTAATCTGCTGAACATCACAGTAATATATAATACAAATAATATACGGCATATAATCAGTAATACACTGTAATTTCACAGTAATAAATAATACAAATAATATACAGCATATAATCAGTAATACACTGTAATTTCACAGTAATAAATAATACAAATAATATACTGCATATAATCAGTAATATACTGTATATCACAGTAATAAATAATACAAATAATATACTGCATATTAATCAGTAATATACTGTATATCACAGTAATATATAATACAAATAATATACGGCATATAAATCAGTAATATACTGTATATCACAGTAATAAATAGTACAAATAATATACTGCATATAATTAATCAGTAATATACTGTATATGACAGTAATATATAATACAAGTAATATACGGCATATAATCAGTAATATACTGCATATCACAGTAATATATAATACAAATAATATACTGCATATAATCAGTAATATACTGTATATCACAGTAATAAATAATACAAATAATATACTGCATATAATCAGTAATATACTGTATATCACAGTAATATATAATACAAATAATATACTGCATATAATCAGTAATATACTGTATATCACAGTAATATATAATACAAATAATATACTGCATATAATCAGTAATATACTGCATATCACAGTAATATATAATACAAATAATATACTGCATATAATCAGTAATATACTGTATATCACAGTAATATATAATACAAATAATATACTGCATATAATCAGTAATATACTGTATATCACAGTAATATATAATACAAATAATATACTGCATATAATCAGTAATATACTGTATATCACAGTAATATATAATACAAATAATATACGGCATATAATCAGTAATATACTGTATATGACAGTAATATATAATACAAATAATATACTGCATATAATCAATAATATACTGTATATCACAGTAATAAATAATACAAATAATATACTGCATATAATCAGTAATATACTGTATATCACAGTAATAAATAATACAAATAATATACTGCATATAATCAGTAATATACTGTATATCACAGTAATAAATAATACAAATAATATACTGCATATAATCAGTAATATACTGTATATCACAGTAATATATAATACAAATAATATACGGCATATAATCAGTAATATACTGTATATGACAGTAATATATAATACAAATAATATACTGCATATAATCAGTAATATACTGTATATCACAGTAATAAATAATACAAATAATATACTGCATATAATCAGTAATATACTGTATATCACAGTAATATATAATACAAATAATATACAGCATATAATCAGTAATATACTGTATATCACAGTAATATATAATACAAATAATATACTGCATATAATCAGTAATATACTGTATATAACAGTAAGATATAATACAAATAATATACTGCATATAATCAGTAATATACTGTATATGACAGTAATATATAATACAAATAATATACGGCATATAATCAGTAATATACTGTATATCACAGTAATAAATAATACAAATAATATACTGCATATAATCAGTAATATACTGTATATCACAGTAATATATAATACAAATAATATACTGCATATAATCAGTAATATACTGTATATCACAGTAATATATAATACAAATAATATACGGCATATAATCAGTAATATACTGTATATGACAGTAATATATAATACAAATAATATACTGCATATAATCAGTAATATACTGTATATCACAGTAATAAATAATACAAATAATATACTGCATATAATCAGTAATATACTGTATATCACAGTAATATATAATACAAATAATATACGGCATATAATCAGTAATATACTGTATATCACAGTAATAAATAATACAAATAATATACTGCATATAATCAGTAATATACTGTATATCACAGTAATGTATAGTACAAATAATATACTGCATATAATCAGTAATATACTGTATATCACAGTAATATATAATACAAATAATATACGGCATATAATCAGTAATATACTGTATATCACAGTAATAAATAATACAAATAATATACTGCATATAATCAGTAATATACTGTATATCACAGTAATGTATAATACAAATAATATACTGCATATAATCAGTAATATACTGTATATCACAGTAATATATAATACAAATAATATACTGCATATAATCAGTAATATTCTGTATATCACAGTAATAAATAACACAAATAATATACTGCATATAATCAGTACTATACTGTATATCACAGTAATATATAATACAGTAATGTAGTTTTTCACAGTAAAATGTTTGCCTGATGAAAACGTGAAAAATTTATCAATACTGCATTAAAGCATTAAATTTAATTAAACCATTAAACATTACATTTTATAGGCCTTGAATTTTTTTTACAAATCTACAAAGTTGCATCTACGAAGGCTGATCAGTTAGTCTGTGGCCTGCCAAAGGAAGGAAGTCATAAAATAGATTGTTTCGTAAAATGATGAAAATTGGTGTCATGGAATTTTCTGTAGAAGTAGAATTAAAATTGTTGAAAAAAATGTTGCAAAAATAGTTACGTTTGTCACTCATTTACTTTCTAAGTCAGGACCTTGACTGCTTTTATAGAAATAAATGAATATTTACATATGATCATTGTGTACATAGCATAGCATCAAAAGCAATTCACACTTATTTGGCCATTAACAGCAATGTTAACCATTGGAATCAAGATTAGTCCTTGTTTATTTTATTTTTCATTCTGAAAGGTATTTCATGCATTCTACTCTTTGTTAACCCTGGTAGTTTTTCTGTTGAAAGCATAAAGTTTTTTCTTGTGGGCCCAACTTGGTGAACTTCAAACATTTCTTTCTCAATTTTCCATTGAACTTTCACTTTTGGACACACACACACACACACACACACACACACACACACACACACACACACACACACACACACACACACACACACACTATACTTTATCTTTAACAGTGACTTTAACAGTGACACACACACACACACACACACACACACACACACACACACACACACACACACACACTATACTTTATCTTTAACAGTGCCTATTAATCCCACCTTCTTGTCGCATCAGCAAGATAAAGTTTCAGGCCAAAGTCTTTTCGAATTGGCTTGTGGGGCATGACGTTGACTCGAGCTGATTCAGGCAGGAATTTGTAATTTGTTCAGCGTGTCGGTCTCAACTCGCCTCCCCCATACGAAATAATGTGGGATCTTTAACATCTTTTATCTAATGCTGGGAGACGGGATACCTTGCTCAACATCCATATAATGGACAGCGAACTTTGTGATACATTGCCTCGCCTGTGAAGCACCAACATGACAGTTTATGGTTGGGTCAGGAATGAAGCCCAGACAAGGCTGAACAGTTTAAAGGTAAATTTTCTTCCTCCGCACCATCCTGTTGGACCATCCTATATATATATATAGGCATTCCTGCTTTCCTCATCGGCTACAGGAGACCAGGGATGTATTGAGGAAAATAGAGGCCACAAGCTCTGAAAAAAGTTTCACGAGAGAATCTGGCGACATGTTTTTTGATCTTCCATGCACAGCACGTTGGTTGTTTTGAACTGTTTGGAGTGAGGAGGACATGGTCAAACCAATTCGACTTCAGTCACTCTGCCACTGACAGCAGCTTGTTTTGAACTTGTCGTGTGAAAAAATCCAAATACATCAATCGATCTCAATTGATCATAAAGCACTTTAATACTTCTCTGAGTTTGGTATATTTTCTCCCAATCTTCTTACAACGCATTGGCCATATTGCCACACAAATCGAGGGCTCAACAGGCCTACGTCCACGTGTCCAGTGCAAGGCTGCAGTATATTTTTATTTCTTGGTGAATTGTCATTTAATATCTTGTGTACAAATATGCTCCGAACCACTTGATTATACAATGACTTGTCCCCGTGCTGTAACCCTCCTGTTGTCTCATTATTGATGTTTCCTTTGGGACAGGAGAGAAAGTGACTTGTTCTCACATTTCGTTTAATCTGCCACGTTGGACCTGTCATTCTTTTGGACGTGTGCCTGTCACAGGTTAATTTCCAAATTTAATTGAATTAAGATATCAATTGGTGTGTAAAATATTCACTGTCCCTCCTCCTCCGGGATGAATTGCATATGAAGAGCCCACTTCCCTCTGCTCCTGTTTCTGCTCACTCTTTCAATCTTTCACCCTCCTTTCTACTCTTACAAACTAAAAAACATTCTGGAGCAAGTGAGGAAATGATGGCACTTAAGGAGTACTTTTATGAGGCATCGTTAACAACGCGGATGGCGTGGTAACACGAAGAAGTATTTGTTGAGTAAGGGGATTTATTGCGTGACTTAACAGGACTGTGATCGCAAAAACGAAGGCGCCATTGAATCTTTCCATTTTGTTTATATATATATATATATATATATATATATATATATATATATATATATATATATACACATGTCGATGTATATATATGCTGCATAAATACATATATACATATATATACATGTCGATATGTATATATATATATATATATATATATATATATATATATATATATATATATATATATATACATATATATACATATATAGATATGAATGTCAATTATGTATGTAAATATATATATATATATATATATATATATATATATATATATACAAAATATATATATGTATATGTATGTATATGTATGTATATACATATATATATATTATATATATATTATATATATATATGCATTATATATATGTTTATATTAATTTTTTAAATTTTTTTGCGATTGTGCAACTTATTACAACTCGTTTACAACACTTGTAATGATGACAAATTAAACTTTACCAGTTGTCAAACTCAAGCAAAATTTTCGTACAGCGATTGAGGTCTTTTTCCTCTGACTTGTTGGAAATACTCAATAATGAGTTGGCTGTCTCAACAGGGAACATTTCACTTGGAAAACTATATTGAATATTTTCACATTAAGGTCCCAACACTGACCTGTGTGAGTCCGCTTGTGGATCTTGAGGTTCTCCGAACGTGCAAACACTTTTCCGCAGCCAGGGAAGGGACAGGGGAACGGCTTCTCGCCTGTGTGAACCCTGATATGATTTACCAGCTTGTACTTGGCCTTGAAAGACTTTCCCTCACGGACGCACTCCTCCCAGAAGCAGACGTGGCTCGCCTGCTCAGGCCCGCCGACGTGGTCTAGAGTCACATGCGTGACGAGGTCATGCATGGTGCAGAAAGTCTTTGCGCAAGGCTTTTGCACCATAAGCTCTGGATCTATCCACTTGCAGATGAGCTCTTGCTTGATGGGCTGTCTCAGGTAGCGGAGAAATGCTCCAGAGCCCAGATTCATGCCATACGCATCGCCTCTGGGACCGCCCAGTGGTGGCCCAAAAGGGTCTGCCCTGCCATAGAGCTCTCCAGGAAAGCCAAGCCTCATTTGAGCGGCCGAAGACACTTGCTCCTGCATTCCGGCATAGAGAGGGTGGTGGTGGTGGTGGTGGTGGTGACCTCCGCTCTCGACGAACCCGTGATACGTCCCGGCAGGTGAGATGAACATACTTTGGTGATCCGGGAGACCTCCGGGTCTTTGGATCAGGAAATCCCTTCCGGATGCAGCGGGCAGACTCTGTGCCCCATAGCTGCTGTGTGAATGTGGGACCGCCGGATAGGTGAAGCCAGGGCTGCTCGCTTGGGCCAGGTTAAACGCCGCCGTCTGGTTCGACGTTACTTCACCCGGGAGATGGTGAGCCGATGCTGGACTCAGCTTTATGGCCTGGCCCATGCGCTCCGCGCTGTACGGATTGAAACCCACGCAGGGCTCAGGGGCAGTAGTTTCCACAGCAGGGTGTCCGAGCCCCGGGAAGCCTGTCAGAGGCTGGTGGGGGGGATGGTGGTGAAGATGATGATGTGGGGCCCCCGCCAGGTCCACTAATCTCAAAGCGGGGTTGCGCTTTGTGAACGCGGTCTCCATCACATGGCCGGTTAGCGCGTCCACACTCATTACGACAAGAAAGGAGAGAAACTCCTTCGCGGCCGTGGAAACAACAAAATAATGAGGAAGGCGATTAATGAAGTTCAGAGCTTCGGGCGTCCACTAGTAAAGCATTCGGTCCACATGCCGCGCAGTTTGCAGAAAGGTTCCCTCCGCGTCTTGCTCTGCACGTTCCGTTGGGATGCTCGTACGCGCAGCGGGTGCGGAGCCGCACAATCGGCCGGCAGGGAGCAGCGGGATTGGCCGGCCCCGCGTGATTGACGGATCCTTCAGATTTACGGCGGGGGTAGCAAGGGGGAGGGGTCAGTCTCCAAATTCCCAACCTCTCCTCGATAAACAGATGCGAGGGAGAGCTAATAAATGCGCGCAATGCGGTGTCGGTGTCGGTGCATGTAGAAACAAAAATGTCACATTAAATGCTTTCCTTCTCGCTCCACATCTCCGTCTCACTTTTAGGTTCTCGCATCCGATCTTACAAATCGTACATTTATCAAATGCTCTTCGTCGACTTTGTGTGTCATTTGTTCCTCGAGTTTGGCTAACACTCTCCATGTTTGCAGCTCTTTTCTCTCTCCGCACTTGCTTTTTCTTCTTGTTTTCATTGCGAATAAACCTGAGATTTGTAGCTTTTAAGCACATCCCACTGGGGTTTTTGTGAGACGAGTCTGAAAATATTCGATTCAACTTGAGCTCCAGCACTGGAATTGCTAAAATGTGAACAATTTCGATAAAGGAATTGAAACTGGCACCGCAAAAGTGCGAACAATAAATGTAAATGTCATACACATAAGTGTGTGTGTGTGTGTGTGTGTGTGTGTGTGTGTGTGTGTGCAGTTGTATTTCTGTAAGTATATATATATATATATATATATATATATATATATATATATATATATATATATATATATATATATATATACGTATATATATATATATATATATATATATATATATATATATATATATATATATATATATATATATATATATATATACATATATATATATATATACAGACATATTAGCAGTTATGATGTGAACCGTTCTGAAGCGTTGATGAGAACTTGATCACGAGATGAAATGTTGCATTTAATTCCGCAATTTGTGAATTATAGTTTTCGAGGAAAGATTTATTGTTGCTATATAAAGCCATCATGACATGGAATCTTGATCTGTTGCGGTGTATATAAAACGTGATAACCTGCTGCGTTCTTGCTCTGTTTCTTCGTGTTTTGTGGGCGTCACCCACGTTGAAAAACGTGGTGTCGAGCAAAATAACACGTATATACGAGTATAATAAAGGTGTTGAAGCAGGCAATGTACGCATCGACACGTGAATCCTTTTAGGCACAGATGCGTACCTTCAGAATGTTTTACTATATTCACATACAAAGTCTTCACCAAGTTTGTGGCCTGACCTAAAAACATTAGTGACGTTCTTTGATGAAACGAAATTTTCTCCGACATTGTTTTACAGAAAATGTGTAATTTTCAGCTGAACTATTTTTATTTCACATACATTTCTGCTGTGCTTTAGAATTACTTATTATATATACCTTGTTTTTCACATGGTACATATTTGTTATTTATTGGTACAAAGCGGTGTTTGGTGAACATGCGTGTTTCTTTGTACACGTATGTGTGTGTATATTTTTATGCATATGTATATGTATGTATGTATGTATGTATGTGTATATATATATATATATATATATATATATATATATATATATATATATATATATATATATATATATATATATATATATATATATATATATATATATATATATATATATACACACACACTAAATGACCAAAAGTATGCGGACACCCCTTCTAATGACTGGATTCGGCTGTTTCAGCCACACCCATTGCTGACAGGTATATATAATCAAGCACACAGCCATGCAATCTCCATAGACAAACATTGGCAGTAGAATGGGCTGTACTGAAGAGCTCAGTGACTTTCAACATGGCACCGTCAAAGGATGCCACCTTTCCAACAAGTCAGTTTGTCAAATTTCTGCCCTGCTACAGCTGCCCCAGTCAACTGCAGGTGCTGTTATTGTGAAGTGGAAACGTCGAGTAGCAACAACAGCTCAGCCACGAAGTGGTAGGCCACATAAGCTCACAGAATGGAACGGCAGAGTGCTGAAGCACGTAGCGCGTACAAATCGGCTGTCCTCGGTTGCAACACTCACTACCGAGTTCCAAACTGCCACTGGAAGCAACGTCAGCGCAACAACTTTTCGTCGGGAGCTTCATGAAATGGGTTTCCATGGCCGAGAAGCCACACACAAGCCTAAGATCACCATGCCAAGCATTGGCTGGAGTGGTGTAAAGCATGCCGCCATTGAACTCTGGAACAGTGGAAACGCGTTCTCTGGAGTGATGAATCGCTTCACCATCTGGCAGTCCGAGGACTAATCTGGGTTTGGTGAATGCCAGGAGAACGCAACTGCATGAATGCATAGTGCCAACTGTAAAGTTTGGTGGAGGATGAATAATGGTCTGAGGCTGTTTTTCATGGTTTGGGCTCAGCCACCTGATTCCAGTGAAGGGAAATCTTAATGCTACAGCATACAATGACATTCTAGATGATTGTGTGCTTCCAACTTTGTGGCAACAGGTTAGGGAAGGCCCTTTCCTGTTTGAACATGACAGTGCTCATGACAAATGGTTTTTCGAGAGCGGTGTGGAAGAACTTGACTGGCCTGCACAGAGCCCTGACCTCAACCACAATGAACACCTTTGGGATGAATTATAACACCAACAGCGAGCCAGTCCTAATCACCCAACATTAGTGCCTGACCTCAGTAATGCTCTTGTGGATGAATGGAAGCAAATTCCCGCACCAATACAACAACAACAACAACAGGCATTTTAAGGCCATTTTCCCTGCTAGAGCAGGGGTTAGCCTTGTGGTCTCCATGACAATCTTCTCCATTTTGCCCTATTTTCTGCATCTCTCCTTTTTAACCCCCTTGCCCGCATTTCTTCTTCCACCATCTTCAGCCAAGTCTTTCTCGGTCTTCCCCGTCCTCTACTTCCTTCTACATTCATTTCCATCATTCTTCTCAACCAGTCACTTTCATCCTTCCTCAACACATGATCAAATAATCTCAACCTGTTTCTCTTCACAGCATCCATCACAGGCTCTATTCCGATCATCTTTCGCAATTCATCATTTGGCTTCCTCTCTCTCTCAACGATACTCCGCACATCCACTGAACCATTCGCATTTCCACCCTTTCCAGCCTTTGTTACTGCTCCACGTTCATTACCCATGTCTCGCTCCCATAAATCATAACACTTCTCACACATGCAGCATACACCTTTCCCTTCAGCTTCAACGACACTCCCCTCCTCGTCAGCCTGCCACACAGTTCCCGAAACTTCTTCCATGCACATCTCACTCAAGCAACCGTTGCCGAGTCTGATCCACCTTCTCCATTCAGCATGTCTCCTAGGTAGCAAAATGTTTTCACACCTTCCAGCTTCACGCCATCTCCAAGATCCAACTCAACATTTCCTCCATTGTTGCATCTCGCGAGATCTTGGAGACGGCGGCAGGGATTTTCGAAGCTCCACACGGTCTCCACGTTTTTCGAAGTTAAGTCTGTTCACAATTGTATTTTGTCGAAACTGTATTTATCTTTCGGTGTGTGAAGTTATTGTGTGCAACTTTGGTTGTTTCTCGGTGTTTATCTTTCATAAATTGATCGTCTGTTTGCCGTGTCACGAGCAAGGCCTTTGCCGCGTCGCGAACGATTTGAAATCGAAGTTAAGTGATTGTTCCCATTTGTATTTTCGTTAAAACTGTATTTATTTATGGTGTTGTACGTATATTGTGTCCCGACGAAGATTTTTCGGTTCAAATCTTTCATACCTGCATTGAAAATCGTGTTAATTCGTGTCGTGTCTTGAGGCCTTGTACAGTGTGCACTGTACAACCTTGAGGCTTTGTTTTTCTCAGCGGTCCGTCGTTTGTGATCCAATAACTTTCGTTCTCTGTATTCCCAGTCTTTTCACCCATAGCCTACTTCCTTGTGTAAATCTCAACTCAAAAAAACAAACAAAAAAAAAAAAAAACATTTCCTTCTCTGTTCTCATTCGTTTATTCATTCTTATTCGTTCGTTCGTTCTTCGACCACGTGTTTCTCCCCCATTTCCCCAGATAGTTTTCACTCATTAACCTTCAATGTTTACACTTTCCCCTCAAGTTATGTATTCCGTCATATTTTATAACACCTTTTTCTTCTTCTTTAAAAGGCTGCTTTCGACTTGCTCACCAAATCAATTCATCCCAAAAAAAAATCCATCTCCTATAGTGCCTTTTTTCTACATTCCCTAAACTCTCCTGCACTCCATCCTCCATCCAGCGTCCTTAAACGTATTTTTAACTCGAAGGTCACAAGAAACTCATTTTGCAATAAATGTTCGTTTCCCATAAATCGTACACTTTCAAAAATCCAATCTCACCCCTCCCCTCCAAATCTTCCCCATAACCCCTCCCCTCCAAATCTTCCCCATCAACCCTCCCCTCCAAATCTTCCCCATCACCCCTCCCCTCCAAATCTTCCCCCTCACCCCTCCCCGCCAAGACGCCCCCTCGCCCCTCCCCTCCTAGACTCCTGCCTCACCCCTCCCCTCCAAATCTCCCCCATATCCCATCCCTTTCAAATCCCTCCCCTTGTCCCTTCCCTCCCAAACTCCCCCCTCACCCCTCCCCTTCAAATCTCCCCACCCTCATTGCTTCTCAATTTCCCCCCTCTCACTCCCCCTCCTCAAAGCGTCCTCCCCGCTTCTTCCCCCTTCAAACTCTCACCTCCATCTCCCCCAACCTTCTGCCTCGCTCTTCCCCCTCCTCAAATAACACCTCATTGTGGCTCACCCAATCACCATCAAACCTTTTGTCCGCCCCATCCTTGCCTTTCTCCGAGCTATTCTGAAATCTCTGACACACCTTCAACAGCTCTCCCTACCTCTTCCACCTCTTGCACATCTTACCCTACCCCTCCTCCCCCCTGTTCTGTATCTGATGTTCCCCCTTCCTCTTCATTAACGGTATGGACCTCAAACATCCGGGGCCTTCGTTCAAACTTAACTGATCTCTCCATACAGGTTGCTTCTGTCAAACCAGACGTGATCTGCTTAACAGAAACTTTCCTCCTTTATGATGTCTCTGATTCCATAGTATCTCTCCTGGGCTACTCCCTCCTCCGGTATGATAGACCTGAGCCTCGTCCTGGAGGCGGGGTTGCTATCTTTATCAAAAACTCTCTTCCTCACTCGCCCTGCACTGCACTCTCTCCACCTCACCCCCAGGAATACCTCTGGCTACGGCTTCCCCTTCGCTCCCACCTCTTGTTCATATGTGTGTTGTACCGTCCACCAAACAGTGATGACTCCATCTACATCTCGCTGTCTGATGATATGGACCAACTTCTATCTACTCATCCCAACTCTCTCTTCCTCATATGTGGTGATTTCAACTGTCATCATGCCAGTTGGCTGGGTGTGGGTACCTCTCTCACCAGCCATGGCTCCTCAGCAAAGGACTTCTGCGACTCACTGGGACTGACACAATCTGTCAATTTCCCGACCCGGATCTCAGTCAACGGAACATCTTCTCTTCTGGACTTGGTTATGACTAACTTCCCTGAAAATGTCTGCTGCTCTTCTTCTGCTCCGATCGGATCATCTGATCATGTCCTTGTTAAAGTGGACATCTCTCTGACCATCCTCAGGGAGCCTGCTCAGCGTCGACGAGTCTGGCATTTCACTCAGGCCAACTGGCACGGTCTTCAAGCAGCCATCAATCATCTGGACTGGTCTCCCATCTCTACCGCCTCTGACATCAACTCATCCTGGGAATTCTTTCAAAGTAAATTGCTCTCTCTCATGCACAGATTTATCCCATCTCGTCTTCAGTTGTCATACCCTTCCTCCCGTCCATGGTACACGGAATCTTGTGGTGAGGCTGTTGCCCAGAAACAACTTGCCTTCGTCTCCTGGAAAGCAAATCCAACGGAAGGAAATCTCATTTCCTTTCACAAAGCCCGAAACAAGTGTGTGTCCACCCTCAGGAGAGCCAGGAAACAATATCTCTCCGTTCTCAAGACCGAACTCTCTTATCTGTCTCCCTCTTCCAAATCCTGGTGGCATCTGGTCAAATCCGTTTCTGGTGTTTGTTCCCCCTCCATCCCCTCCCTTACCTCAAACGGCTACACAGCTGACTCCGCACGTGAAAAAGCTGAATGCCTCAACTCTGTGTTTGCCTCTAAATCTTGTGTCCCAAACCCATCCCTCTCTGTACCCACCATACCCAGTCGTACCCTGCTGCTCCTGGACTCCGTGTCCTTTCCTCCTGACAAGGTGGAAAAGTTTCTGTCAACCCTCGACTCTGATTCTGCAACTGGACCCGACGGCATCAGCCCACGGGTCCTAAAATCCTGCTCTGCTGCTCTATCTCACCCTCTCTCTGTTCTCTTCACCCTCTCTTTTGCTCAAGGTCAACTGCCATCTGCGTGGAAATCAGCCAACATCACCGCTTTGCACAAAAAAGGTGCAAAAACAGATCCTAGCAACTACAGACCAATCAGCCTTCTCCCAATTATCAGCAAAGTCATGGAATCCATCATTGCTTCGGATATGAAATCTTTCCTCTTCTCCAATGGCTTGATCTCTGATCATCAATTTGGTTTCAGACCAGGTCACTCTACTCTGGACATGCTGCTTCTGCTGTCTCAACAATGGATGGAGGTCCTCAATGCCAAACAGGAAATTAGAGCTGTCTCCCTCGACATATCACGTGCCTTCGACACGGTCTGGCACCCCGCTCTGCTCACCAAACTCTCCTCCTTTGGTATCCATGGAAATCTCCACGCATGGCTGGCGGACTTCCTCTCTAGTCGTCATCAACGTGTGGCCCTGAATGGGTTTCTCTCATCTCCTCTTCCTGTTCAGGCTGGAGTTCCCCAAGGCAGTGTTCTGGGCCCCGTGCTTTTTCTGGTCTTCATCAATGATCTCTCTGACTCTCTCGAAAATCCTCTCTATCTCTTTGCTGATGACTCCACTCTCTGCCGCTCCATTCCTCTTCCCTCAGATCGGCAGTCTGCTGCCTCCTCACTCTCTGAAGACCTGGACAAAATCACAGACTGGTCAAACAAGTGGAACATGTCTTTCAATCCTGACAAATCTCACACTCTTACTATGTCTCTCCGAAAAGATCGACTGGACAACCCTCCCATCTACTTTCTCAAAAATCCTCTCCAAGAAGTTCTGTCGCTCAAGATTTTGGGTCTCACTATCTGCCATGATCTTTCTTGGGAAAACCACATTTCCAAGCTGGCCTCCAAAGCCAGTCGCCGACTGGGCATCCTCCGTCGTGCGAAGTCCTTCCTCGGCACACCTGAGCTCCTCACCACATACAAGGCTTTCATCCGCAGCTCAATGGAATACTGTTCTCCCCTATGGGCCGGTGCTCCTGCCTCACACCTAGCTCGGCTTCACGTTGTTGAAACCAAAGCTTTCAGAATTATTGGAATCTCCCGCGATGAAGCTATCTCTGAGGGCCTTTCACTCACTCACTGCAGGCAGGTAGGTGGTCTTTCTGTCTTCTACCGACTCCTCTCCGGCCTTGCACCCCCAGCTCTCTCTGTGCTCTGTCCCCCAAATATTCCTACAGGTCGCACAAGATCTGCCAGCAACCCTCTGATGGTTAAACTGCCGAAATCTCGGCTCTCTGCTCACCTTCACTCTTTCATTCCTCTTTTCTCCCGCCTCTGGAACAAACTCCCTCACTCCCTTCAATCCCACTCCTCCCTCCAGGTCTTTAAAACAGCTGTTCACCACCATCTCTTATCTTCCCCCATCCAAAACCTTGATCTTTTCTACCCCCGCTAATTCACCCCAGATCCACCTTGTTTGAAATTCCAACTTCTTTCCTGGAAGTCCTGGCAGTGTCCATATGTTTTATACCTCTCCCACCGCCCCCTTCCCACGCCCCCGCCCCAAAGCCCTCGCCCTCTCTCAGATCTCTCGATGTCTCCATGTCTCTCGGTCCCTGCTCTCAAATGTTGTGTTTGTGTCCTTCCCCCTCTCTCCCCATCTTGTCTACCACTCCCTATGTTATATGTTTTATGTGTCGGTTTGTCTTTCTGTGTGATTAATGTTCGCTCTTTCACGAGCCTCGATCTTGTATACAAAAAAAAAAAAAAAAAAAAAAAAAATCTGCAGCTCCCTCTACGCACACCTTACACTTAAATATAGCAGCCACACTGGTTAATGACCCTCTCAAACCACTACATTTTTGATGAACCCACTCAGCGCAGATTGTACATTGAATGGAGTTCACTCCGACACCCTTCCTGCACACAGCACACTGCCACTTCCCAGTTCTTTCCACCTCACCACATGCTTTACCACTTGCCATCACCTTCGTCTTTCCGATATTCACCTTCAGACCTTTTGCCTCCATACAATCCTTCCACTTGTTCAGCTTCTCCTTCAGTCCATCCATACTTTCTGCAATCAACACCAGATCATCTGCACACAACAACTCACATGGCAAACCCTCCTTTACGTTCTGAGCCAGCACCTCCATCACAGCTACAAATAGTGGTGGACTTAGTGCCGACCCCTGATGCACTCCCACCTTCACCTCAAACTCTCCACTGTTCCCGACCTTCATCCTTTCAGCTGTGTGCGCTCTTTCGTACATTGCCATCACTACTCTGATCAACCATTCCTCCACTCCTAACTTCCTCAATGCCCATGTCACTACTTTGCATGGAACCCTATCGAATGCTTTCTCCAGATCAACAAACCCAATAAACAACTTCTTCCTCTTCTCCATGTACTTCTGCAACTGCCTTACAATAAAAAGCGCGTCTGTCGTTCCTCTTCCTGGCATAAATCCGAACTGCATTTCCCGCAGCAGTGTTCCAACATATAGTGGAACGCCTTCCCAGAAGAGTGGAGGCTGTTGTAGCAGCAAAGGGGGGGACCAACTCTGTATTAATGCCCATGAATTTGTAATGAGATGTGTGATGTTCGGGTGTCCACATACTTTTGGTCTCGTGCATATACATACACGTTGTTACGGGCTCCTCCCCAAACCCCAGTCACGGTGTACCTCCGAGCCCGGAAAGGAGTCACGGCAGAATATGTGTGTTATAATGTGTTATAATGTGTGTCACTGACCAATGGTGAAACCACACCAACCAATTGTTACCAAAAACAAGTATTGTATTAAGGTCACACAAGTATAACAGCACAAGTACAATCTGTTTCAATTGCACCACAAAAATACCATATAATTCCTATGATGGTACCATCAGTTTCTTATTCAATAACTCACTGTGCTCCAAGTGAGCGAAAAGAACATTCCCAAAGTCACTGTCCCGGCACCAAGCCAAAGTCGATCCACGCTCCGGTGATCGCAAGAAAAATGTCGAATCGAGACCAGAATCCAAGTCGGCTGACAGTCAACGCTGCCAAAGAGGCGCAAAGGTGCACCCAAAAGGCGACTGGGAAATCACACCTTCGGGTATGAACGTTCAGCGGCTCCCAAATGGCGAACCACAAATTCCCAATCGAAATCCACGTTACACTCGCAAACCAGACTAATGCCTGGGTGCGGTGAAATGGCTGGAGCGATGCGAAATGGCGGGAGTGAGGAGAAATGGTGGGTGGGCCCGTACTGGAGGCGTACCTGCTCTCCAAAGATTCTCTTCGGAATCAACTGCAAAACCCGACACGCAGATTTATCTTTCACAGCGATAACCACTCTGTCACAGGAATCCCTTTCCCAGGAAACCCAAAGTTCGCTCGTGACCCCCGTTCGCCAGCGTCTCCTCGAGACCTCAAAGCAGCTCGGCTTTTCTTCCCGACCTCACTTGCTCCGCCTTTTTTTCCCTTCCTCCTCTTCTTCTTCCAGTTTCGCCCGATCCGGTTTCCAGTTTCTTTTAAAACACTAATTTTTTACCTTTTGAAAACAGTTATCTCCATTTCACTTAAACGATAACAATAATAGTACATGGAACCAAAAATGCTTACAGTGGATGAAAACCACAATGACGGAAGTGACGAATCCGTAACACTCCCCACCCTCAAGAAAGAAAGTTGGAACATCGTGAAAACTTTATTTTCATGCAAAAACCCTTTTTAACAAACAAAAGTAAAACTCACACCCAAATGATCAACTCACGTGAGCAACAATAATTAATATTCCCCAGAAGAAAGCAACAAAACTTCCAAACAACCTACAGGAATTTTCAAAGTTGGTTTACTCTGCATTTAGCATCAGCAACGACATTGTCCCTGCCCTTTACATGCTCAATTTCCAAGTTGAACTCCTGCAAAGCCAAACTCCATCTCATCAACCTCTGATTTTTATTTTTCATTTTTTGAATGAAGTTTAAGGAGTTTTAACTCTGGATTCTCTTGCACCCCGACTACAGGCACGACAGGTGAGACAGAAACCATTTTTTTCCACAGGCTTCCTCATTTTTCTTCAGTCGGTTGACATGACACAGCTGCCACTTTTTCCATCGGTCGGGAGTTGTCACCACGTAATCTGTTTCATTAACCCTCCTTTCAATTGCATCGGGACCAAAATACCTAGCCTGTAGTGGCTGACCTGGAACAGGAAGCAACACTAACACTCGGTCCTCAGGACTGAAATTTCTTTTCTGAGATTTCTTGTCATGCCTCACTTTCATTTTATCCTGTGTCACTTTCAAGTTTTCTCTCGCAACTTCACAAGCCTTTGCCAATCTGTGCCTAACCGTTGACACATACTCTACCACTGTCGACAGCGACTCCTCCTGTAGCCACTGTTCTTTCACCAATTTCAATGGTCCTCGCACTGCATGTCCAAATACAAGTTCAAAAGGACTGAACCCCAATGATTCCTGAACAGATTCCCTCATAGCAAACAACAATAAGGGTATTCCCTCATCCCAATCCTTGTCACATTCAAAACAATACGTTCTGATCATATTCTTCAATGTCTGGTGAAACCCTTTCAAGGCCCCTTGCTCTCGGGATGGCCAGTACCCGATCTTACTTGCTCCACTCCCAACAAGTGTACCACTTGCTGAAAAAGCATTGACATGAAATTGGAACCCTGATCAGACTGGATAACCTTAGGTTGGCCAACCAAAGTGAAAAATTTAATCAAGGCCTTCGCAATAACTGCCGCAGTAATTTTTTGAAGAGGCACTGCTTCTGGGAACATCGTGGAAGCGCACATGATGGTCAGCAAATACTGATGTCCAGCCTTAGTTTTAGGTGAAGGGCCTACACTGTCAATAATGACTCGGCTGAATGGCTCTTCAAAAGCTGGAATTGGTTTTAAAGGTGAGGATGGGACTTTCTGATTAGGTTTTCCCACCAGCTGGCAAGAATGGCAAGATTTACAGAACTCCGCCACATCACGTCGCAATCCTGGCCAGAAAAAATGTACTAATATTCTGTCACATGTCTTGTTCACTCCAAGGTGCCCGGCCAAAGGTGTCTCATGCGCCAAACTCAATATCTCCTTCCGGTACGGCGATGGCACCACAATTTGGTAATGATCTTTCCACTCATCATTTGCTGGCACCTCTGGTGGTCTCCATTTCCTCATGAGTATTTCCCCTTTCATGAAGTAACCAACAGGTATCTTCATAGCCTCTTCCTCTGTTATGGCTTTATCAATCAAACTCCGGAGCTCCGAATCTCTGTGTTGTTCTTCAACAAGTCTCTTTCGGACCAGCAACGTTTGTTCAGCCTCGTTCCTAGATGTCTCCGACGGACACTCCATTTCCTCTTTTGATCCAGATGCCACCTTTTCCTTAGGTTCCTTGATGTCACTCCCTTTCCAATTATCTCTTCCAGACTTTTCCTCCAATATCTCTATGGAACCCAAATCCATATCGCCTTCCTTCTCCTTCTCTTCAGAGCACGTCCTACCCATAGCATGAGTCACTGCACAGGATGGAAAGATACCAGGAATCTCCTGCTCTAACTGTGCTGTGTTATTTTCCAGACTGGGCTTTTCAACCAACATCGGATTACCAGAAACTCGACTCCCAGCCAAATCATTCCCGATAATAAAAGAGATTCCCTCTACAGGAAGAGTGGCTTGTAACTCCACAGTGACCGGTCCTGACACCAAATCAGACTTTAAATGGATGACATGAAGAGGAGCTTTAACATAGCCACCAACCCCCTGTAAAAGAACACTAACCCCCATTGCCGTCTTCTCTGACAATGGCAAAATGCCCTCAAGCATCAAAGATTGATGTGCTCCTGTGTCCCTCAATACCCTAACAGGTCTCTGGTTAGTTAAGTCCCCATCCAGTGACACAAAACCCTCAGAAATAAAAGGTTTGTAACCCTCTTGGACATGGTCGTTCTGTGATGCCATAACTTTGGCACGGGAACCTTCACAAGGCACTGTCCTCCAAGGACTATTTCTCGCATTGGCCAACGCATTCGGAGTTGCACTAGTCTGACTCCGCTCCTGATTTTCCCTTTTCAGGGCGTAACATTGGGACATCAAATGCCCAGGTTTCTTGCAAAAAGCGCAAGTCGGCCCGGAGGAAAAACTCGTGGTCTGCCTCGGGCCCCCCGGAAGATAGGTATGCCTTGGAACTGCAGTCTTCTGATCCCTAAAAGTCGCGGTATCAGATTTGTCCCGATAGTCCTCTCTCGGCCGCCTCCATGAAAATTTGTTCTCCGATCCTGATTTACCATAACTCCCCTGGCTTCCTTGAGGCGGGAAGTTAGGTTTGTGGAACCCCATCCTGTGTGTCATGGCATAGTCATCTGCTACTGTTGCTGCCTCATACAACTCCGGTACATTTTTTTCATCCAGATGTACTTTAATTTCCACGTGGACACACTGTTTGAATTCCTCCACCAAGATCAATTGTCTTAAAAGGTTGAAGTCTTTCCCCAATCTCCTTCGAGTCACACCACCTATCAAACATAGTTTCCTTCATTCTGGCAAACTCCACATGGGCCTCACTCTCCCTCTTAATGGCATTCCTGAATTTTTGTCGGTAAGCTTCAGTGACCAATTCATAGGCCTTGAGAATGGCTTTCTTCACTATCTCATAATCTGCACATTGGTCAATCGGTAAAGCCGAATACCTATCTTGAGCTTTACCCACCAGATCACTTTGCACTAACATAGTCCAGGACCTCACAGGCCATTTTAACATTTGAGCCACCTTCTCAAAGTGTAAAAAAAACTTGGCTACCTCCTTTTCATTAAAGGGTGGAACCAGCCTCACATGCCTACCAACATCACAAGAGTTCTGACTAGTTGTCGAACTAGCCGGCATGGATACGACTTCTCTCCGTTCTCCCAGTAATTCCAGCTCCTTGAGTTTAAGTTCCCTCTGATAATCCATGTCCCGTTCCTTAAACTCCCTTTCGGCTCTCCTTTCCTCTGCTCTTCTTTCCTCTTCAGCTCTCCTTTCCTCTTCTCTCCTCGAGTTCTCGTTCCTGTTCTGCTCTTTCCTTTTCTGCTTTCCTTTCCTCTGCTCTTTCCGCTGCTCTTCTCTCCTCGAGTTCTTGTTCCCGTTCTGCTCTTTCCTTTTCGGCTCTCTTTCCTCTGCTCTTTCCTCGGCTTTCCATTCCAACTCTTTTAACCTTTCCTGGCTCTGCAGTTGCATCTCCATTTTCCGGGGCTCCACATTTCCTTTTTCCTCTGGTAACCAATCCACTACCTCTTCCCATGTTCCTTGTCCCACCAGAGATTCTACCACCAATGTCTGAATCTCTGCTTTCTTCATACTAACTCGGACCTCCAAGATACAATATTTGGCCAATATCATGAGTTCCGATCTTTTCAACGCCTGGAACTGTGCCTCGTTAGGGGACGTCGCAAACTTTTTGCGTCAAACACCATGGTGACAATTAGTTAGCACCTGTTGACCTTCACACCAAATTTTTCAAATTTTAAGAAAAATTTGGGAATGTTAGAAAATTCCAAATTTGGGAATTTTGGGAATGTTGGGGAATTCAATCCCGGATGAGCCCCCAATTTCTGTTACGTGCTCCTCCCCAAACCCCAGTCACGGTGTACCTCCGAGCCCCAAAAGGAGTCACAGCAGAAAGATGTGTTATAATGTGTGTCACTGACCAATGGTGAAACCACACCAACCAATTGTTACCAAAACAAGTATTGTATTAAGGTCACACAAGTATAACAGCACAAGTACAATATGTTTCAATTGAACCACAAAAATACCATATAATTCCTATGATGGTACCATCCGTTTCTTATTCAATAACTCACTGTGTTCCAAGTGAGCGAAAAGAACATTCCCAAAGTCACTGTCCCGGCACCAAGGCAAAGTCGATCCACGCTCAGGTGATCGCAAGAAAAATGTCGAATCGAGACCAGAATCCAAGTCGGCTGACAGTCAACGCTGCCAAAGAGGCGCAAAGGTGCACCCAAAATGCGACTGAGAAATCACACCTTCGGGTATGAACGTCCAGCGGCTCCCAAACGGAGAACCACAAATTCCCAATCGAAATCCATGTTACACTCGCAAACCAGGCTAATGCCTGGGTGCGGTGAAATGGCTGGAGCGATGCGAAATGGCGGGAGCGAGGCAAAATGGCGGGTGGGCCCGTACTGGAGGCGTACCTGCTCTCCAATGATTCTCTTTGGAATCAACTGCAAAACCCGACACGCAGGTTTATCTGTCACAGCGATAACCACTCTGTCACAGGAATCCCTTTCCCAGGAAACCCAAAGTTCGCTCGTGACCCCCATTCGCCAGCGTCTCCTCGAGACCTCAAAGCAGCTCGGCTTTTCTTCCCGACCTCACTTGCTCCGCCTTTTTTTCCTTCCTCCTCTTCTTCTTCCGGTTTCTCCCGATCCGGTTTCCGGTTTCTTTTAAAACACTAATTTTCTACTTTTTGAAAACAGTTATCTCCATTTCACTTAAACGATAACAATAATAGTACATGGAACCAAAAATGCTTACAGTGGATGAAAACCACAACGACAGAAGTGACGAATCCGTAACAACATATTGTTACGGACACGACTTAAGATGTTGCTTGACCGAGCGGAATGGCCGCCGTGTTCGCACAGTTTACCCGATTACACTCGAACGTTGGCCGAATCGCGCTATGCTAAATCAATGAAGGAAAGGACACAACGGCTGGGATTAATGCAACGACACAAGGGGTACAGTTCTCAAGACCTCCGGAGGAGGATATAATATTGGTGATGCAGAAACGGGTAGATTACACGGTAAGAGGTAAAGCACAGAAAAGATGGGCACTTAGACACAGTCTTATCTTATCCCCGACAGACCACAGACAAACGGGACAAGACTGACTTACACAGGGATTGATGGCAAGGAAGGGCAGGCAGTCGATAGCACAAGGTGCACCTTGGCTCAGGGGCAGAATCAAACACGGTCCGGTCCAGAGATGCGGGGAGGTATTCAGCGCTTGGAGGTGGCGTCTTCTCTCTCCGTGGTGTGGGCGCATCTGACGTCACCTCCCTCGTCCTGCGCATGCCCAGCGGGGAGTGACACACCCTCGGCCCGTTGTCTCCGCCCCAGATGGAATCGGTCCGCCGCCTCCATTGGGTGCGGGGGGTTACCGGGCTCCGCCCTTGACGAGGAGCTGACAGCGAGCCCCTGCGTGGTAACCCCGTCGGAGCACATGTTCAATGGCGGCTAACCAAGCCGGAGTGAGGACGCACACTCCCCGCGCCGCCGCCGCTGTTGTTGTTGTTGTTGTTGTTGTTGTACCATGAGGAAGAGCTGCGGGGAGGTATTGGGAGGTCCTAAACTTTCTAACGGTGCCATACAATCACATTCTGGTGCAACGAAGAGTCAGAATTAATGGAAACGAGTCCTTAACTGACATAGACTAATAATAACTAGCAAGATGTCCTATAGTTGTCTACGTGAGATGCTGTGGACCTGGATGCGACATTTAATGGGGGAAATAGGGGGAGGTCGGGGCTACAGAGTGTTGTTTACAGAAAATGGGACTAGGGAATGGGGGATTGGGGATAGTTGGGAAGTATTGGGGAAATAGGGGAATATTTACAAGCGGATATGGATGGATCCAAATCCCATATCCGCAACATTGCACCCTTCTCTACCTCGGGGCGTCCCGACCCGATAAATTTTTACCTACTTTAGTGTGGCACTCAGATGTAGTTCCCTCTACTATTAACTCAACCCTGAGTGCGACAGTTTTACAGATGTTCACAAATGAGTAAATATGTCCCCCTGCGACGTTGCACCCTTCTCCTCACAGAAACACACCCACAGGATAACCGAATTGTGGAAAGAATCCTCAAACTAAACATACAGCCGGTAGGGAGCATCATTTATACAAGACTACACTGATATTTACACTACGATCCAGGACCTGTTCTTTGAGGAACACATGCAGATGTTATGCATAGAGAGAGAGCACGCATGCCAGCATCGATACACCAACCCACGAGTGCTCTGTGGCCTTACGGCCTTTAATAATGTGCAGAGCACCCCATCCAAGCACCAAAAGCACCACCCCATCATGTACAGTCAGCACCATCCGGTGCACCAATAAAGTGTTCATAGTCACCGGTGGTGTCGCAGCCGGCCGATGTTCTGCCGCTGGTCTTGCCTTCATGTGGTGTACTTGGCCTTCTGGCTTCTTTCAAAAATAAAGAAAGGCGCCAACCGCGTCCATTTCTAAATTGTGGCCGTCAGGGGGGCCAACTATAAGTGGTTCACCTGTATGGCATAGGTGCCACGTTGACCCATAGGTCCATCAACGGGTGGTGCTTGCCCGCAAAAGAACTGCGGTCCATGGTGGGCGGCCACAAAAATTGCGGTCCATATGGTGTATCGATCCAGGCAGCAAGCAGCGAAAGTGCAGGCCCACAACTGCAGAGCCAGCACCTCTCTCTCCTCTCTCTCTTCCCCAATGCCAGATCCTCGGAGGTGGGAGACAAAAGAAGAAGACAAGTGAGTAAGGTGGTAAGGGCGCAAAAGTGCACGCAATACAAGATGATGCACACTGGGGGCACATGGGAACCAGGTGAGACAGGTACGTTCCTACCGTACGCCCCCCACCCCACCAGGTAACCTACATTGCCCCTCCCTTACCCCTTACTGTATCCACAAAACACATCACTACCCATAAACATCTACTTTACACATCAACAAACGTCCCTACTGTCTTCCCCGTTCCTCCCATAAACCAAATTCGTCTTCTCTCCCTCCTAACCAATCAAATTTGCCATTTCCAACTCTCATCAAAATTTGCCATCTCCAACTCAACATCAAAATTTGCCATCACCAATTCATCATCAGTCCCTCCTAAGGAGGGAGAGATGGAATCACCCCAATGTCTCATCCACGTCGTGATGCGTCTCACAAATCCACACAGCAATTCTCATTTCCTGCAACACAGAACAAAGGAACACAGGTGTGGAGTCATCATCATCACCTCAGGTAAGTGGCTGCGTATGGTGCGACAGGTTCATCAATCCTAACTATTTCCTAAATGACTTTAACAACTTTACATTACCCGGGGTCTTTCCCTGCCAATCCATTGGCCAACTTACACTATGGGTTCTAAAAACCAATTCCCATTGACCAAACTGTGGTGCTTCTCAATTTGGGGTCTCACTCCCCCGATTCAACACTCGGTGCTCTCGCACAATTTCTGGGCTGTGACGTGTAGCTCTCCCAGCAGGTCTACCCACCTGCACACCTCCACCACTGTAGTTGCCACCCGAGCTTACCTGCTCCTTACCCTAACCTAACTAACTGGAGAAGGCCCTCTCGCACTCTCACCCCCTCAGTGCCCTCTCTGGCACGGGCTGCCCGATCCACACCCGGGATCCTCAGGCACCCACTGACACTAACGGCTCCCAGAGCCCACCTGCGGCCTCACCTGGCCGACATCCTCACAGTGGTGGAGTGCCCAAACCAACTACAAACACTAACAGGCTACACGCCCAGCCATTTCCACAACACTAATGCACCCATCCACAATACCATTCTGCAACCGCACCACAAATGCCAATATCCAACCACAATTTACCTATACCCTCTACCTAACACTTACACTACCCGCCCCGGGTACTCGTGAAAGGGGTCCACTCTTCCCCCATCCACACCTTCGCACCATGCACACCACTCCGTACCACTTACTCCATGTATTCCACACACCTGTACTTGCACACCTGTGCTCTCACACCTGGTGACACCTGCACCCTTCTCTCCCCAAAGCGCATTCGTGCTGATCCACAACACTCAGTGCTCCACACACTGCTCCACACACCTGTCCAGTTCTCACACAGCATCATCTCATCTACCTACTCCCCTCTGAAACTTGCGCTTCCCAGTCGTCCCTTTAAACTATTGCGCTCCCACGTCATTATCATCCACACTAAACTACCTGCATCCCCACTACAGGTATCAGTCACTAACTAAACTTTACGTTACCTAATGTCATCTTCTAGGGCCCTACACACAATATAACCTAACCCACCCGGGCTAGTTTTCACTGCCATACACCCCATATACTATTGCGCATTTGCCCCCCCATGGGAAGGGTGGCAGGGATGCCACCCTTACCCACCATCATGCGGTGCGAGTGGGACCTTGTGGGACCACCTCGTATGCGAGTCGTTGCCCGCCTGCCGGACCCCGTGCGTCGCCCCTTGCGGGGTCAGCGCGGGCCCAAACCGGCCGGGCCCCCACAGTACATTACCCCCAAGGGGCTCTCGTGCCTCCCCTGTCCCTCTAACAACTACCCCTGTTGGTGTCGATGCATGGGTCACACTTCCGCAACCCGCTACCCATTCCATACCACCACAACCTTGCTCACCCACACCTCGCTCCTCTCGTTCCATACCCTCCGGACCAGCCATACACCTCACTCTTGGCCTCTCACGAACATCCGGGTCTATCTCGACCCCCAAGCTTATTAAATCACCTGGCGCATCATACGCACGACCATATTGGTCACCAGTTACACCGGGTCCTCTTTCTCTTCGCTTCTCCTCCATCACCTGCGAATCCCTCATCCGGTTAATGAGCACATCATCACGATCCGAACACAGACTTTGGACCAATTCTTTTACTTCCTCCTTTATCTCTTTCTTATCCTCTCTCCGTCGCTTCTTAATTTCGCTCACCCCTTCTTCCACTTCTTCTAATTTCTGCTTCACCTCCTTCATCTCCTCGTGCGCCCCTTTAAGTTCTTCCTCTAACTCCACTTTATTTTTTTCTATGTGCTCCCGCACCTCCCGCTCTTTAACCTCCATCACCTCTACCACCTTGTTCATTTTCCTCGTCAGGTCCTCGTGTACCGTCTGACACTCTTTTTTAATTACCCCTACGTCCTTTTTCATCTCCTTCTGTGTCGATTTTAAACCCTCTATTACCGCTGTGTTCTTCTTTACCTGGTCCCCCAACTCCTTTTGTCCCACTGTCAGTTGTTCTACTCCCAGCGTCAACTCCTCTATACCACCTTGCAATTTTACAGTCCCCTTTCTCACCTCCTTCTCCATGCGCTCCTTACAGTGCCTCACCTCCTCGCGCACTCCTCCGACCTCCTCACTCACACCTGTTCTGATCTCTTCTCCCATCACTTGCATCTCCTGCCCAGATGCCACCCTCATCTGCTCCATTTCCTCCCTGTGAGCATCCAATTTAGTTTCTACCCCCATTCTGACCCCCTCTATCTGCTGCCCCATTTTTTTAACTTCCCTTTCCGCTTGGTCCCTCATGTCTCTCAATTTGCCTTCCATACTGTTTTCTAACCCCTCTAACCCATTTTTCACTCCCTCTATCTGATTCTCCTGGGCAGCCATTCTATTTTCCACCCCCATTAACCCATGTTTCACCCCTTCTATCCCATTGTCTAACCCCTCTAATTTCTTGTCTAATCCCTCACCGGTACCCCTCGCTTCGTCCCTCATTACCCCCATTTTGCCCCCCAATTCGTCCCTCATTGCCCCCATACTGTTTTTCAAACCTCCAATTTGGTCTCCCATTTGTCCCATAAGGGCCCCCATCATTCTGTTTTCCATTTCTTCATTATTCTTGTCCATAAGGGCCTTCATTTGCATAAAAAAAGGTTCAAATCCACCGGTGGCGCTACTACGGTCGCGGGCGCGGTCGCCGTGGCCATGTGCGAGGCGCCATTTTGCGCGCCCGTAACCTCGTGCGCGACGACGCTATTTTGCGAACCTGCCACCCTCACTGCTTCGCTCTCCTCTTGTCCCTCAATTTGGTCCTGGATCGAACCTGCCTCACTCTCCTCTACCGGAACCCAGCCGTCTTGATCTGCCATAGCGCGACTTTCAAAATTCGGGTTTTTATTTTTGTAAAACACAATCAAATTTCGCCGTTAATAATTTCGAGCGCGTGAAGCGCGCTTCGGGTCCGATCTCACTCCCTGACACCAATTGTTACGGACACGACTTAAGATGTTGCTTGACCGAGCGGAATGGCCGCCGTGTTCGCACAGTTTACCCGATTACACTCGAACGTTGGCCGAATCGCGCTATGCTAAATCAATGAAGGAAAGGACACAACGGCTGGGATTAATGCAACGACACAAGGGGTACAGTTCTCAAGACCTCCGGAGGAGGATATAATATTGGTGATGCAGAAACGGGTAGATTACACGGTAAGAGGTAAAGCACAGAAAAGATGGGCACTTAGACACAGTCTTATCTTATCCCCAACAGACCACAGACAAACGGGACAAGACTGACTTACACAGGGATTGATGGCAAGGAAGGGCAGGCAGTCGATAGCACAAGGTGCACCTTGGCTCAGGGGCAGAATCAAACGCGGTCCGGTCCAGAGATGCGGGGAGGTATTCAGCGCTTGGAGGTGGCGTCTTCTCTCTCCGTGGTGTGGGCGCATCTGACGTCACCTCCCTCGTCCTGCGCATGCCCAGCGAGGAGTGACACGCCCTCGGCCCGTTGTCTCCGCCCCAGATGGAATCGGTCCGCCGCCTCCATTGGGTGCGGGGGGTTACCGGGCTCCGCCCTTGACGAGGAGCTGACAGCGAGCCCCTGTGTGGTAACCCCGTCGGAGCACATGTTCAATGGCGGCTAACCAAGCCGGAGTGAGGACGCATACTCCCCGCGCCGCCGCCGCTGTTGTTGTTGTTGTTGTTGTACCATGAGGAAGAGCTGCGGGGAGGTATTGGGAGGTCCTAAACTTTCTAACGGTGCCATACAATCACATTCTGGTGCAACGAAGAGTCAGAATTAATGGAAACGAGTCCTTAACTGACATAGACTAAGAATAACTAGCAAGATGTCCTATAGTTGTCTACGTGAGATGCGGTGGACCTGGATGCGACATTTAATGGGGGAAATAGGGGGAGGTCGGGGCTACAGTGTTGTTTACAGAAAATGGGACTAGGGAATGGGGGATTGGGGATAGTTGGGAAGTATTGGGGAAATAGGGGAATATTTACAAGCGGATATGGATGGATCCAAATCCCATATCCGCAACAATATATACACACAGATATATATACAGACTTGGCATTTAATATGGAATTTTTTTTTATTCTTGACTTGGGTTTACTTTCTGAACTCAGTATATCACTCTGGTGAGTTTCTTTTATGCTTCGGTGATTTCTTTGTCAAAAGTCGGCTGCCCTCTCGGCTGCCTTAACATTACCGGCACTGCCCTCTCTTGGATCAAATCATACCTCTCCGACAGACGCCAGTTCATCTGCATCAATAACTGCAAATCCCCCACTGCTCCCCTCCCCCAACGTGTCCCCCAAGGTTCAGTTCTTGGCCCCCTCCTCTTCATCCTGTACCTGTCCCCCCTTGGTCACTTAATCCGCCGTCATGGTCTCCAATTCCACTGCTTTGCCAATGACATCCAGCTTTTCATCTCCACCAAGTCCATCTCCACCGCCACCCACTCTATCCTGACAAACTGCATCACTGAAATAAAATCCTGGCTTCAAATCAACTTCCTCAAACTTAACTATGATAAATCTGAAATAATCATCATTGGTCCAAAAACGCTCACCAAATCCACCCATAACTTTGCCCTCAACATCGACGGTTTCCCAGTATCCACCTCCCCTCACATCCGGAATCTTGGCATCATCTTTGACCAAACCCTCTCCTTCGACAAATACATGAAACAGATCACAAAGACAGCCTTCTTTCACCTGAAAAACATCGCCCGTCTCCATCCATCCCTCTCCTCCACGGCTGCAGAAACCCTCATCCACGCCTTCATCACCTCCCGTCTGGACTACTGCAACAGCCTCCTCTTTGGTTCACCCTCAATAATCATCAATAAACTCCAATACATTCAGAACTCCGCTGCCCATCTACTCACCCATTCCCGGACCCGTGACCACATCACCCCTGTCCTTTACAAGCTTCACTGGCTCCCCATCCCCCAGAGAATCCAGTACAAAATCCTCCTCTTGACCTACAAAGCCTTCCATAACCTGGCCCCATCCTACCTGACTGACCTCCTCTCCAGACACACTCCCACCCGCAACCTCCGCTCTGCTGGTACCAACCTCCTGACCCCCCCCCCCCCCATGCGGACCAAATTCAGATCCTGGGGGGACAAGGCCTTCTCCATCGCTGCTCCCACCCTCTGGAACTCACTACCTCACACCATCAGAGACTCCTCCTCACTCACCACATTCAAAACATCACTCAAGGCCCACCTGTTCAACACTGCATTCAACATTTAACCCACAGCATTTAACCCCTGACTATCTCTTCTCCTTCTCCTTTCTTTTGCTTTGATTACTTACCTGTTGATTTTTGTCTTTTTGCACTTGTTTTTTGTACTCTGTCAAAGCGCCTTTGGGCTTCTTGAAAAGTGCTATATAAAATAAATGTATTATTATTATTATTATTATTAAAAGAACCATGTCACTGATTGTCTTTCGCAGCAAGAAGTCAATAACAGGATAATATCACAGGTGGCATGACAAAATGTAAGGACAGGTACATTTGACGATTGGCTTCACAATCGGGTATATAAGGGTTGTTGGGTCTGTATTAGTGGAAAACAACTGCTGCACGTCTACAAAAGTTATTGCCGCTTCCTCTGGAGATGGTCCGTTAACTTGACAATGCTGTTTGTCATGGAGTGGTGGCTTTACGAAATTCCGGCATGAAACAGCATGCTATTGCTTGGCAGTATGGCATCACTCAAGGTCAGGTGTCAAAGATCCTGAAAGGAAATGCTCAGAGGGGTGTCCCTACTCCAATACCGAGCCCAGGACGTCCCCGCAGAATCACAAGGAGAGATGATTGCCAGCTGCACCGGTTAGTCTGCAATGGCCGTACCAAGTCAGCTAATCGGCTTAGGGCTGAGTGGCAGCAACTGACAAATGTGCCTGTATCCAGAAGGCTAGTCAACCAACGACTGGTTCAAGCAGGCTATCGTGCCTGGCGTCCCCTGAGAAAGCCACGCCTGACCAGACAACACTGCCAACGCCGATTGCAATGGGCCAGAGAGCACCGTCAATGGCAGCCAGGACACTGGAATCACGTGACCTTCAGTGACGAGTCCATATTTCTGGTCTATCATCAAGATGGCCACGTCCGAGTATGCAGACAAGTGCATGAAGCCTACAACGAAGATTGTATAGTGCCAAGAGTCCAAGCTGGAGGTGGTGGGGTGACTGTTTGGGCTGCTTTTCATGCAGGGGGCAAAACTGGCCTGGTTGTTCTGAATGGAAACCTGAACCAGTTCAAGTACAGGGCCATTCTGGAAAAAACATTGCTTCCATTTGCTCGTGCAGCCTTTTGAGGAAACTCTGTCTTCCAAGATGACAATGCACGGCCTCATCGTGCTCGCATGATCCAACACTTTCTTGTTGACCGTGGTGTCGAGCATATGGAGTGGCTTGCCCTGTCCCCGGATATGAATCCGATAGAGAACTTGTGGGCAGAATTAATGCATCAAATCGACAACTTGGTCCAGCAGCCCACCACTGTGCGTGAATTGCAGCAGGCTATTGTAACTGCATGGCAAGCGATTCCTGTCCAAACCTTGGCAAATCTCGTGAACAGCATGCCTCGACGTGTACGTGCTCTCCTGAATGCTCGTGGGGGATACACGAAGTACTGAACTGTAATTTTACTGTCCGTAATCCCAGTCATGATTTACCTTTTGTTTTTGTTGAAATTTTTTTGGGCTCATGTGTAAAATAAAGAGATACTTCTGGAAAACGTACAGAAGTTTAACACAGTACTGTCCGTGAATTGAGTTCGATATCAGTTTACATCACTTTCAAGGATCAATTTATTTGCTTCGAAATGTCAAATGTGGTTTTTGTTTCTTTTAAAGGTCACATTAACAAAATCTGGAATAATTTCAACATAATTACAATGAACTTTTGGTTCTAAGTCATCTTGAAAAGTAAGTTCACCCCCCAAAAAAAATATTCCATATTAAATGCCAAGTCTGTATATATATATATATATATATATATATATATATATATATATATATATATATATATATATATATATATATAGTCTGTATATATATACAGTATATGCCAACTCTGTATATATATAAAGTATATATATATATATATATGTACATATATATATATATATATATATATATATATATATATATGTATGTATATATATATATATATATATATATATATATATATATATATATATTATATATATATATATATATATATATATATATATATATATATATATATATGTATATATATATATATATATATATATATATATATATATATATATATATATATATATATATACACATATATGTATATATATATATATATATATATATATATATATATACACATATATATATATATATATATATATATATATATGTATATATACATATATATATATATATATATATATATATATGTATGTATATGTGTTTGTATATATATAAATATATGTATGTATGTATATATGTACGTACAGACTTGGCATTTAATATGGAATATTTTTTTTGGGGGGTGAACTTACTTTTCAAGATGACTTAGAACCAAAAGTTCATTGGAATTATATTGAAATTATTCCAGATTTTGTTAATGTGACTTTTAAGAGAAACAAAAACCACATTTGACATTTCAAAGCAAATAAATTGATCCTTGAAAGTGATGTAAACTGATATCGAACTCAATTCACAGACAGTACTGTGTTAAACTTCTGTATGTTTTCCAGAAGTATCTCTTTATTTTGCACATTAGCCAAAAACTTTTTCAACAAAAACAAAAGCTAAATTATGACTGGGATTACAGACAGTAAAATTACAGTTCTGTACTTCCTGTAACCCCCACGAGCATTCAGGAGAGCACGTACACGTTGAGGCGTGCTGTTCACGAGATTTGCCAAAGTTTGGACAGGAATCGCTTGCCATGCAGTTACAATAGCCTGCTGAAATTCACGCACAGAGGCAGGCTGCTGGTCCAAGTTGTCGATTTGACGCGTTAATTCTGCCCACAAGTTCTCTATCGGATTCATATCCGGGGACATGGCAGGCCACTCCATATGCTCAACACCACGGTCAGCAAGAAAGTGTTGGATCATGCGAGCACGATGAGGCCGTGCATTGTCATCTTGGAAGACAAAGTTTCCTCGAAAGGCTGCACGAGCAATTGGAAGCAATGTTTCTTCCAGAATGACCCTGTACTTGAACTGGTTCAGGTTTCCATTCAGAACAACCAGGTCAATTTTGCCCCCTGCATGAAAAGCAGCCCAAACGGTCACCCCACCACCTCCAGCTTGGACTATTGGCACGATACAATCTTCGTTGTGGACTTCCTGCACTTGTCTGCGCACTCGGACGCGGCCATCTTGAAGATAGACCAGAAATCTAGACTCGTCACTGAAGGTTACGTGATTCCAGTGTCCTGGCTGCCATTGACGGTGCTCTCTGGCCCACTGCAATCGGCGCTGGCTGAGTTGTCTGGTCAGGCGTGGCTTTCTCAGGGGACGCCTGGCACGATAGCCTGCTTGAACCAGTCGTTGGTTGACTAGCCTTCTGGATACAGGCACATTTGTCAGTTGCTGCCACTCAGCCCTAAGCCGATTAGCTGACTTGGTATGGCCATTGCAGACTAACCGGTGCAGCTGGCGATCATCTCTCCTTGTGGTTCTGCGTGGACGTCCTAGCCTCGGTATTGGAGTAGGGACACCCCTCTGAGCATTTCGTTTCAGGATCTTTGACACCTGACCTTGAGTGATGCCATACTGCCGAGCAATAGCACGCTGTTTCATGCCAGAATTTCGTAAAGCCACCACTCCATGACAAACAGCATTGTCACGTTGACGGACCATCTCCAGAGGAAGAGGCAATCACTTTTGTAGACGTGCAGCAGTTGTTTTCTACTAATACAGAACACAACAACCCTTATATACCCGATTGTGAAGCCAATCGTCAAATGTACCTGTCCTTACATTTTGTCATGCCACATGTGATATAATCCTGTTATTGACTTCTTGCTGCGAAAGACAATCAGTGACATGGTTCTTTCAACAAAGACATCACTGGAGGGTAAAAGAAACTCACCAGATTGATATACTGAGTACAGAAAGTAAACCCAAGTCAAGAAAAGAAAAAAAATTCCATATTAAATAACAAGTCTGCATATATATATATATATATATATATATATATATATATACATATATATATATATATATATATATATATATATATATATATATATATATATATATAATCGTTAGATTAAATAAGACGCGGACGTAGCTTCAGGACGTCGATCTTTAATTGTCGACAAGCTTTCGACCAACAAAGGTTTACTCTCTGAGTCTACAAAAACAGCAGGCATGTGTATCAGTCAAGTATGTATGGTGATATGTGTGTGAGGTGTGTAGAAAATGCATACAGAAGGAAGAGCCACGCCAAAGTTCACTCACCAGCCCCAAGTTCAACGGAAGTGACCGTTTGCGTTACAGTTAGGGTGCACGTGCATATACAAATATAGAGATATATATACATAAACACACAAGCATATATTCATATCCCATTTATATTCATATAATATATTTATATATTTATATAAATGACATATAATATATATATATATATATATATATATAAAGCGGTGTTTTTGTAGACTCAGAAGAAGACCTTTGTTGGTCGAAAGCTTGTCGACAATTAAAGATCAACGTCCTGAAGCTACGTCCGCGTCTTATTTAATCTAACGATTATTTATTCAATACAAATGAGACGCCCTGCTCATACTTTGGAGTTTCTACTATTTCTTACAGTTATATATATATATATATATATATATATATATATATATATATATATATATACATATATATACAGTGGAACCTTGACTTACGAGTTTAATTCGTTCTGTGACCGAGCTCGTAACTCAAATTGCTCGTTTCTCAAATCAAATTTCCCCATTAAAATGCATTGAAATGCTATTAATCCGTTCCAGCCCGCCAAAAACCACACCAATTTTTTTTTAAATATACAGTATATATAAAAATATCTCGCGCTTTATATTTCACCTGTATGCAGCATACAAGTTGGCAGGATGGCCTGGACTGGAGGTACGCACACTTGACTCTAAAGTCTAAACTGTCCAGCCTGGGTTTGAATCCCGACCCAGCTATAACCTGTCATGGGTGAATCACAGGCAGGGTGATTCATCAATGTGTGTACCGCTAAACTGGGCGCCCCGTTTGCGTCCCATTAGTTGTTGGATGTTAAGGATCTCACCGTGTTTTCCACAAAGAGAAGGCGAGCTATCGCCGGCACTCTGAACAAGTTGTGGCCTGGCATGGCATGAACATGAAAACATGAACATGAACATGAAATGTTCGACATGAACATGAAATTTTCCAAAATAACCAAAATGCGAAAACAAAAATGCAGCGCTATACGACAGAGATACTGTACGTGCACGGCAAGATAACCACGTGACCGGAACCCACCTGGCGGCGTAAACTCAAAATAACCAACATGCGAAAACAAAAATGCAGCGCTATACGACAGAGATACTGTACGTGCACGGCAAGATAACCACGTGACCGGAACCCACCTGGCGGCGTAAACTCAAAATAACCAACATGCGAAAACAAAAATGCAGCGCTATACGACAGAGATACTGTACGTGCACGGCAAGATAACCACGTGACCGGAACCCACCTGGCGGCGTAAACTCAAAATAACCAACATGCGAAAACAAAAATGCAGCGCTATATGACAGAGATACTGTACGTGCACGGCAAGATAACCACGTGACCGGAACCCACCTGGCGGCGTAAACTCAAAATAACCAACATGCGAAAACAAAAATGCAGCGCTATACGACAGAGATACTGTACTTGCACGGCAAGATAACCACGTGACCAGAACCCACCTGGTGGCGTAAACTCAAAATAACCAACATGCGAAAACAAAAATGCAGCGCTATACGACAGAGATACTGTACTTGCACGGCAAGATAACCACGTGACCAGAACCCACCTGGTGGCGTAAACTCAAAATAACCAACATGCGAAAACAAAAATGCAGCGCTACACGACAGAGATACTGTACTTGCACGGCAAGATAACCACGTGACCGGGTGGCGAAAGCTCGTAACTCAGATCTCGGCTCGCATCTCAAAGCAATAAACCGCCCGAGCGACGGCTCGTATCTCGAAAAACTCGTAAGTTGGGGCACTCGTAAGTCAAGGTTCCACTGTATATTGTTGCGGATCTCAGAAACGTCAGCTCTCCCCTTATCAAGAGGGGGTTAATCCCCTTGTCTTTTATCTGGCCGACACGACCCTGGGGGTTATAACATTCCTTCCGTTCGGTGGTAAATAGGGTTGTTGGTCGAGTTGTAGTCCTATTACCTAAGTACTCCCACCGACCGTGAAGCAAGAGAATAACTCCCGCTCGAATCACGGATATCAGGTGGAAACGCCGAGTGGATAGCGATCCGCGATCCGAGCTGTTAACAATGGCTAACCCGATTATAGCGGTTCCAGGGCTGGACAAACCTCACCCTTATAGCGGTTCCAAAGAATGTACAAGAAAGAAAGAGGAAGGAAAAGTACACAGGGCAGCCTTAGACAGTCTTATTCTATTCCCTGGACACGGGCCCGATCGCTCTTAGATTCGGTCTCAGACTTCGGACTCACACGGGGATGCAGATGGTACGGTGGAAGGTCCGGCGATGGTGTCCAGGCTCCAGTCCGGCTCCGGTCTAGCAGACGAAACCCGGCAGGCAGCTCTCCACGTAGTGTAACGAGAGCGGACAATTATAATGATGGGGGAAGGTAAACTTGGGCTCTCGGCATACGTAATTCGTGTACCAGCACTTTTGTACTGGCGCTACCGGTCTTACTCGCCCCAAGCTCCCCCTCCCCAATGTCCTGCACGCTGCGGTTCTTGGCAATGCGTGCCGCACGCTCGCCCTCAGTACAGCGGGTTGCCACAGCGTGTCCTTTGTTATACCAATGCTTGGCTTCAGTCTTCGGTAATGAGCGCTGCTCCGTAAGTTCTTATCACAAGCCAACCATCCAACAAGTCCTTCCAACCACGATAAGTCTTCTGTGCACAGTCCTGTTCAACGAGCGCCACTGCATAAGTCCTCTTACCAAGCGCGATTCCTTGCAGTCATTGCAATCAGCGCCAGCGAGTCCTTCCAAGTCCTTATGCAAAGCGCAAATTGTCCGAGTCCTTCCAAGTCCTCTCAACCACGATAAGTCCTCTGTGCACAGTCCTGTTCAATGAGCACCACTGCATAAGTCCTCTTACCAAGCACGATTCCTTGCAGTCCTTCCGAAGGGCTTTGCGTGCGCGCTTTTATAACCAAGCCAGCGAACGCTCTCGGAGCCCAAACCACGCCCGGTCAGGCGACCTCACCTCAGCCCTGGTTGGCTGGTGTTGGCTTACTGGCTCCGCCTTGATGGCTGGTTGACGTGGCCGCACCTTCATCCTGGCGCTCCGCCCCCTTTTCGGGCCTTACCTCGTGGGTTTCTGGGCTGGTTTGGGCGGAAGCCCAGCGAGGTGGCGAACGCTGCTGGCAACCTAAAGGACGAGGGCGAGTACAGAATGGCTCGCGCTTAATGGCGTTGCTTGGAAGGGAGGCTGCCAAAATGAACGATGGGGACCTACTCATTTGTTTGACGCAACGCAGATGCAACTATTGGGAATGGCCTTATCTAACACATACTCTGGAATAACTGACGTCCTATGGTGACCTACATGTTGCTTTTGACCTATCTATGGGGTGCAACCGTTAACCTTTAATGATGTTATCTGTGTGGGTTCTCAAAACCACAACACTGCACCCCTCCTTTTGCCAGGCTCTTCACGAGCCAAAACCTGGGTCAGGACTACTTTTACCTCTACATGTGACACTTAGGTGTAGTCTCCCTCTACATTTAACCTCACCCTGAGTGCGACAGTTTTAACACTAGATATGTCCCACCTGCTGCGTTGTGTCCTACCTAACTGACTCATGCCCACAATTAACCGAATTACGGAATGGTTTTCAAACTACACATAAAGCCAGTGGGGAGCACGTTATTTACAAGACACTACTAATTATTTACAACTACAACCCAGGACCTGTCTTTTGTGGGAAAAAAAGAAGAGAGATTTTGAGAAGAGGAAATGCCATTGCCATGCACTGCACCGATACACCATACACCCATATGCACCTAAATAATAAAATGCACACAAAGCACCATCAATGAAAATGCACAAAAACAAACATTTTAAAATAATCCGTGATGTCTTGTGCTTGTCTGCTGGGCCGATGGATCTTGGTTGTATCTTCTTACTTGCTGTTAATTAATATAAAAAAAGGGCACAACCTGCGTCCGCTTTTTTATTTATGGCCAGCAGGGCCAACGTAGGTGGTCCGCCTGCATGGCATTGATGCCACTTAAAAACAGTGGTCCGCAAACCAGATACTGCTGGCAGCAATGGTCTGTCCCAGGAAAGGTGCCAGGCCACAGAACGTGTGGTCCAAAGGTGCCAGGCCACAGAACCTGTGGTCCATATGGTGTATCAGTGCAGGCAGGCAGGCAGGCAGCAGGGTGCAGGCAGCAAGAGTGTGGCCGCACAATTCAGGGCACCTGCACACTCCCCTCGCACAAAAGACCATAGGTCCATGAGTGGGGAAGGAAGACAAAGCAGAGGTTAGCGGGGGGCAAGGGCGCAAGGGTACACATCATACAAGGCAATGCGACATGAAGGGCGCGGGAGAGCGAGCTGAGAAAGCTCATCCCTACTCGTACGTCACCCCCCCCCCCCCCATGTCAGCCTACACTACCCTTGCCCTTCCCCGTATTTACACAATTTACAATTTCGTCGCTATGTTTTGTCTTTCCCATCCCCTCCAATTCCAAATTCGTTCCCAATCCCTCCCAAGAAGGAAGGGATGGAATATTACACAATGTCAAACTCCCGTCAAGATGCGTCTTACATTCTCCATACAATTCGCAAAACCTGGTGTGGAGTCCTGTCACCTTGGTGAGTGGATGCGGATGGTGCGAAGAGATTTTCCTCCTAACTATCCTCTAATTGACATTAACTTTTTACTCTGCCTGGGGTCTTGCCCTGCCAATCCATTGGCCACTTTACTCTATGCGGTTTGAAAAACCAATTCCCATTGTCCATAATGTGGTGCTCTTCCAATTTGGGGTCTCACTCCCCCCCATTTTTCAATCTGTGCCCTCGCACAATTTAGGGGGCTGGGCCGTATGGCTCTACTAGCAGGTCTACCTATGTGTGCATCTCCGCCACTGAACGTCGCCACCCGAGCTTGCCTAGCTCCTCACCCTAATCTACCTGGAGAAGGCCCTCCCTGGCGCTTACCCCCTCGATGCCCCCTCTGGCATTGGGTTACCCGGGTCCTCCTTCTCGGATCCTCGGGCCCCGCTGAACACGACTGAACTCTACCTGGCTCCCAGAGCCTACCTGCGGCCTCACCTGGCTGACAGACTACCAGTGGCGGAGTGCTCAATAACCACACGCACTAACAGGCTCACACGCCCAGCCATTCCACTTCACTTATGCACCCGTCTAAGCACTTCATTGCTACTACATGCACCACAGATGTCAATATCCAACAATTTACCTACTCCCACTACCTAACACTTACACTACCCTCCCAGGGTATTCGTGATGGGGTCCACCCTTCCCCCATTCACTCCTTCGCACCATCCACTCCACTCCATAATTTCCACCATACTCACTCCACGACCATCCATTCCAATACTCCATATATTCCATACCATTTACTCCATACACCTGTTCTCCATTCTCCTGTAGTTGCACACCTGTGCAATCACACCTGGTGCCACCTGCACCCTCCTTCCTTCCTGGACCATTTGGTCAACACAACACGCAATCACCATCACTCCCTCATACACTGCTCCATCCACCTGTCCAGTTGCACACCTGTGCAATCACACCACAATTCACACTCACAATCATTTACTCATACACTGCTCCATACACCTGTTCAGTTGCACACCTGTGCAATCACACCTGTTCCTCACACACGGCATCATCTAATCTACCTGTTGCCCTGCTAACTTATTGCTCCCCATCTTCCCTTTAAACTAAGCGCATACCACGTCATTATCATCCACACTAATCTCCCTGCGTCCCCACTACAGGTATCATTGTCACTACCTAATCTTAACGTTACCTAACGTCATCTTCTCTAGATCCCTACACATTATATCCTAACCCTCCCGGGCTAGTTTTCACTGCCATAAACCCCATAACTAGTGCTCCTTTGCCCCCGCCGTGAGAGATGGCAGAGTTGCCATCCCATCACATCGGGTATCTCAAACTATAAATTTTGCTCGTCCAAATTCCAACAAATTAAAAATTTGCCAATCACTACCAATCATCTGCCAATCATCACTCTGCCAATCATCAAATTTTGTTTTTCTAATTTCGGGGCCAAAACACTATTCTCATCATCACGTCTACTCACTGGTGCCTCTCGGTGTGCCAATTCATCTCTAAAGCTCGGCTTCGTAAAGCCGAGCAATGAATGCGGGTTGCTTGGTGCCGGCGGCTGATGCGTCCGGCATTCGGTGCAGGGACGGACGCTTACCCGGGCCGAGATCCCACGCACCATCTCGGCACAGAGCCGTCCAATGGCCTGATCTCGACCTGCCGGAGCGCCTCAACAAAAAGGGGTCGCCATGACGACCCTTCCTATCGGGCTGCCCGCTCCGCCTAGTGGAGCACGTACGCGGCCATTCAAAGCACGGCCCGGCGTGGATCGCGTACGGCGGTTCTTTCGAAACCGCCGTGGTTTGGATCCCCGCTGGTCCTCGCGGCACGCGAAGCTGCCCGGCGCGCACCGAGGGCCCGATTCGGCTATAAGTCACTCTAACCGCTAACCCGGTTACCGTCGATGCGTCACCTGCATGCTCACACACATACGCTACCCCTTTCACCCTCACCGAGCTCAGTGCTCCAACGCCGCCCATACACCCCGCATACTTCGCTATTGCACTCGTTCTTTCGCTCACAGACTTGGTCACACACCTGACCACCGCACACCTTTGCACACACTCGTCGTTCGCACACCTCACCAACACACCTCTTTGCGCCCCCTTCTCGGTCACCTCCTCCGTGCCAACCACAGGTGTGCTCTCACTTGCACACCCAACCACGTGCCTCACGACCAACTCCAGCGTGCATTCCCATACGCATTCTACCATTCCAGGTGTGCATCCCTCCATTCCAGGTGTACATCCTCTCTCACCTGCCACAACCAACTTACGCTCCGTGTCACTCTTACTACTTTTACCACCACACTCGGTCGCGCATTCACCCACACTCTCACCAGCGCACTCTTTCCTTATGCCCCCGTCCATTACACACCTTTCTCGCGCACACTCTCCCGTTACACCCTCCGTAACACTCACAACAGGTGTGCACTCTTTCGTTACATCCTCTGTAACACTCCCCACTCTGCGCTTCCATGTGCCCCCTCGCACACGCGCAACAACCAACTCACTCTCGATGGCACACTCACTCCTCGGAGCGCACTTTTTCCTCACACACCCCAGAGTCGGACATTCTCGCACACCTCTTCTTTCGCACACCGTACCTGTCGCACACTTCACCAACGGCCTCTCACGAACACCCGGATCCAAATCAACCCCCAAGCCGACTGAAGCTCCCCTCACATCATATACATTTCCGCGTATATCGTCACTCACCTCGGTACCTCGTCGTCGCACCTCCTCTGCCACCTGCAAACTCTTTATTTGGTTAGTGAGCACATCATCATGATTTGAACACAGACCTTGCACATACTCCATCACTTCCTCCCTTATCTCCTTTTTAGTTTCCCTTCGTCTCTTCTTAATTTCACTCACCCCTTCTTCCACCTCCTCTAATTTTTCCTTTACCTCCTTCATCTCCCGGTGCGCCCCCTCTATCTCTTCCTCTAACGCCACTTTAACCGTTTCTATGTGCGTCCTCACCTCTCGGTCCTTCGTCTCCATTACTTCTGTCACCTCTTCCAACTTCTTCGTCAACCCCTCATGTACCATCTGACATTCCTTCTATGTCGCTATTAATTCATTTTTTATGTCTTTTTGTGTCGCTTTTAACCCCCCGATTATTGCAGTGTTCTTTTCCACTTGGTCCACGAGTTCCTTTTGTCCCACTGTCAGCTGTTCTACTCCCCTCGTCAGACCCTCTATTCCTCCCTGTAACCTAGCCGTATTATTCCTCACCTCTTTCTCCATACGCTTCTCACCTCGCTTTACCTCCTCGCGTACCCCCGAGACCTCCTCGCTTACACCTCGTCGTATTTCCTCCTTCATCTCCTCCATTTATTTTGTAGATGCCACCCTCATCTGTCCCAATTCATCCCTCTGAGCGTCCAATTTGGTTTCTACCCCGATTTTCACCTCCTCTATCTGCTCTCCCATTTGTTTAATTTCTCGGGCGGATTGTTCCCCTATTTCCCGCAATTTGTTTTCCATCCTATCTTCTAGCCCCCTTTAACGCATTTTTCACCCCCTCTATCTGATTCTCCTGGGCAGCCATTCTATTTTCCACCCCTGTTAACCCATTCTTTACCTCTTTTATCCCATTGTCTAACCCCTCAAATTTCTCGTCTAACCCCTCAAATTTCTTGTCTAACCCCTCAAATTTGCTGTCTATTTTCCCAATTTGGGCACTGGTACCCCTCGCTTCGTTCCTCATTGCCCCCAATTGCTCACTCCGAGCCCTCGTCTCGTCCCTCTGCAGGTTGAGGGACGCCTGCATTTGCGCCATAAATTGCTCCATGAGGGCCTGCATTTGGGCCATCCCTCTCACTTGTGCAGCGGGTGCGGCCGCCGTAGCCATGTGTGAGGTGCCATTTTGCGCGCCTGAAGCCTCGTGCGCGAGGGCGCCATTTTGCGTGCCTGAAACCTCCTCAACCACCTCCTCATTGCCCTCCTCCATTTCTTCCCTCTGATCCTGGGTTACCCCTAACCCCTCCCCTAGTTCCCCCACCGGCATCCGATCGCCTTGACTAGCCATGGCGCGATTTCAAAATTCGTTTTTATTTATTTATTTAAACAAAACAAATTTCGGCAGCTCGTAATTTTGAGCGCGTTAAGCGCGCTTCGGGTCCGACCCCGCTCCCGACACCAATTGTTACTGCCAATAACACAATTGGTGTCCCAAAATTTGGGCCAAATAAATTTAGTCCCAGGTCCGAATCCCAACTCCTGACTACCAATTGTTACGGACCGCGGATAAGATGTTGTTTGCCGAGCGGATGGCACCGAGGCCGAACAGTTACCCCGACTAACCCGATTCCCGAACGTTGGCCGGATCGCGCCACAGATATTCAATATGGAAAAGACAAAAGCGACACGGATGTGAAGAAGAAGAAGACGAAAAGGTTGGAAATACTACTAAATTTATTCCTATTATTTACATGCTCAAAGTAACCAAGGAAGAAGGAAAGATAAGAAAATAATTCACAGAAGATATTAGAGACACAGTGCAACGCTAGCTTACCTACAGTCTTAATTAACCCAGGGACAAGACACACAGAACAAACTCACGTACACAAAAGGATGGAAAGGCAGGAGGTGGATGGCTGGAGGGAGAGGAAGGTCCAATGGATACTGCAGCACGATCGGCGCGTTTAGCAGCCGCCGTTCCTTCGCGGCCCTGCTCAAAACTGCCGTCCAGGCCCCAAGCTGCTGTTGTTGCTGCTGTGTGGACGTCGCGTGCTCTTTTCAGGACTCGTCTCTCTCGTCTTGTCAAAGCTCATCTGCTTCTGTAAAAGCTCATCTGGTCCAACCACTTCTGTAAAAGCTCATCTGGTCCAACCACTCAACTCAACCTCGTCTCCCTTTCTTCTTGCGCGCGCGCTTTTATAGCGCCTCAGGCGATCAAGCCACCGGCCTTTAGGACACGCCCACCGGTGAGCTCGCGTCGGCCCTGATTGGTGGGCACAGGCCCTCTGACTCCACCCTTGATGACGATGGGCGGGCACGCCCTTCTTCCCCGAGCTGAGCACATGTTCAATGGCGGCATTGGGGCGAAATCAGCAACCCACCGCTGTAACAAACCTGGCAAACTGCCCAGTGCGGTTGGCAATGGAGACTTGGAGGGGATGTAGCTGGAAATCGAGATTTTGGGAATGGGAATGAAAGGGAATCTATCTTGTTTCACTTGGTGCAATGGAGTGTCATCTTAATGGAAGACAAGGTCTTACCCTAATACACATAATAAAGATATAACTATCAACAAGGGGGAAATCTATGATTGGCTGATGCCTGACGTGATTGTTTATGACCTAATTATGGGATGCCCTTTGACCTTTATACATAACTGGAGTAAGGAGGGTCCAGAATAAAGCACTAATAATAAAAAACACAATAAAAAAAACACAATCCTCATATCCACAATATATATATATATATATATATATATATATATATATATATATATATATATATATATATATATATATATATGTATGTATATATATATATATATATATATATATATATATATATATATATATACACATATATATATATATATATATATATATATATATATATATATATATATATATATATATATATATATATATATATACTGTATATGTATGTATGTATATCTATATATATATTTGTGCAGCGTCTGTCCTGTCCTGTGTTGTCACTGAACTACTTTCTCAAAACTTTTGTGAAATCGTACCAAACTTCTGGAATGCACATATCTCTCCCGTCGGTATGTCCTAAGGGTATTTTTTTTGAAAATGTTCCAATTTTTTTTTTTTTTGGGGGAATTTTTTGGGGAATTTTTTTTTTCAACTTCAAATAAGCCCGTTCCTCAGTATCGACGATTTGTGCAGCGAGCGCAGCGAGCCGAGCCAAGCTAGTATATATATATATATATATATACTGTATATGTATATATATATATATATATACATATATATATATATATATATATACAGACTTGGCATTTAATATGGAATATTTTTTTTGTGGGGGTGAACTTACTTTTCAAGATGTCTTAGAACCAAAAGTTCATTGGAATTATGTTGAAATTATTCTAGATTTTGTTAATGTGACCTTTAAAATAAACAAAAACCACATTTGACATTTCGAAACAAATAAATTGATCCTTGAAAGTGATGTAAACTGATATCGAACTCAATTCATGGACAGTACTGTGTTAAACTTCTGTACGTTTTCCAGAAGTATCTCTTTATTTTGCACATTAGCCAAAAAATTTTTTAACAAAAACAAAAGTTAAATTACGACTGGGATTACGGACAGTAAAATTACAGTTCAGTACTTCGTGTAACCCCCACGAGCATTCAGGAGAGCACGTACACGTTGAGGCATGCTGTTCACGAGATTTGCCAAGGTTTGGACAGGAATCGCTTGCCATGCAGTGACAATAGCCTGCTGCAATTCACGCACAGAGGTTGGCTGCTGGTCCAAGTGGTCGATTTGACGTGCTAATTCTGCCCACAAGTTCTCTATCGGATTCATATCCGGGGACATGGCAGGCCACTCCATATGCTCGACACCACGGTCAGCAAGAAAGTGTTGGATCATGCGAGCATGATGAGGCCGTGCATTGTCATCTTGGAAGACAAAGTTTCCTCGAATGGCTGCACGAGCAAATGGAAGCAATGTTTCTTCCAGAATGGCCCTGTACTTGAATTGGTTCAGGTTTCCATTCAGAACAACCAGGTCAGTTTTGCCCCCTGCATGAAAAGCAGCCCAAACGGTCACCCCACCACCTCCAGCTTGGACTCTTGGCACTATACAATCTTTGTTGTAGGCTTCATGCACTTGTCTGCGCACTCGGACGCGGCCATCTTGATGACAGACCAGAAATCTAGACTCGTCACTGAAGATCACGTGATTCCAGTGTCCTGGCTGCTATTGACGGTGCTCTCTGGCCCACTGCAATCGGCGCTGGCGGTGTTGTCTGGTCAGGCGTGGCTTTCTCAGGGGACGCCTGGCATGATAGCCTGCTTGAACCAGTCGTTGGTTGACTAGCCTTCTGGATACAGGCACATTTGTCAGTTGCTGCCACTCAGCCCTAAGCCGATTAGCTGACTTGGTACAGCCATTGCGGACTAACCGGTGCAGCTGGCGATCATCCCTCCTTGTGGTTCTGCGGGGACGTCCTGGCCTCGGTATTGGAGTAGGGACACCCCTCTGAGCATTTCGTTTCAGGATCTTTGACACCTGACCTTGAGTGATGCCATACTGCCGAGCAATAGCACGCTGTTTCATGCCGTAATTTCGTAAAGCCACCACTCCATGACAAACAGCATTGTCGAGTTAACGGACCATCTCCAGAGGAAGCAGCAATAACTTTTGGAGACGTGCAGCAGTTGTTTTCCACTAATACAGAACGCAACAACCCTTGTATACCCGACTGTGAAGCCAATCATCAAATGCACCTGTCCGTACATTTTGCCATGCCACCTGTGATATAATCCTGTTGTTGACTTCTTGCTGCGACAGACAATCAGTGACATGGTTCTTTTAACAAATAAATCACCAAAGTGTAAAAGAAACTCACCAGATTGATATATTGAGCTAAGAAATTAAACCCAAGTCAAGAAAAAAAAAAAATTCCATATTAAATGCCAAGTCTGTATATATATATATATATATATATATATAATCAACGAACATATATATATATATATATATATATATTTATATATATATATATATATATATATACACAGTCACTTGAAAAAGTAAGTACACCCCATGTAAAGTTTTGACTTTTTCAACATATTTCAACATACAGCTATTTGATCTTCATTTCAACAATATTGATAGATAAAGGTGATATAATATAACAAATATCATGAAACATTTACATTTTGTAGTCCATTGTATAATTTAAATAAACAGAAATGCAAATTTCGCATGTGGAAAAAGTAAGTACACCCTTGGCTCTAATAGGTGGGTATTGCCCTCTTTGGCAGAAACAACCTCAAGTAGGCATTTCTTATAACTGTCTACCAGTCTCTGACATCGACTGGGAGAAATTTTTGCCCACTCCTCCATGCAGAATTATTTCAGCTGTGCGATGTTTGAGGGGTTTCTTGCATGCACAGCTCGTTTCAAATCCCCCCAAAACATCTCGATGGGATTTAGATCCGGGCTTTGACTTGGCCATTCCAGAACCCTCCATTTGTTTCTTTTCAGCCATTTATTGGTGGTTTTACTGGTATGTTTAGGGTCATTGTCATATTGCAAGGTCCACCCTCGGTTGAGCTTCAACTTTCCGACAGATGGCCTCACATTATCCTCAAGCACCCTCTGGTACAATGAAGAATTCATAGTGGATTCTATGATGGTGAGCTGCCCAGGCCCTGATGCAGCAAAGCTGCCCCAAACGATAATATTTCCACCACCATGCTTTACAGTTGGTATCAGCTTCTTGTGGTGAAATGCTGTCTTTGGTTTTCGCCAAACATGTCTTCTGGTACTGTGGCCAAGTAGCTCTACCTTTGACTCATCTGTCCAGAGCACATTGTTCCAGAAGTGCTGGTCTTTGCCTGGGTATTCATTGGCAAACTTTAGTCTTGCCCTGATGTTCTTTCTGGACAGCAAAGGTTTCCTCCTGGCACACCTCCCATGTCGATCAAATTTGTGCAGCCTCTTTCTAATGGTGGACTCGTGCACTTTGTCATCAACAGTTGCAAGAGCTACCTGTAGGTCCCATGATGACATTCTGGGGTTCTTCGAGACTTGTTTCAGCATCTTGCGGTCTGCTCTCGGGCTGAACTTGCTGGGCCGGCCTGGCCTGAACAAGTTGGCAGTTGTTTGGAATCTTCTCCACTTGTAGATGATCTTCCGGACAGTCGAATGATTGATTTCAAATTGTTTGGATGTCTTTTTAAATCCCCTCCCAGATTCGTAGGCAGCTATAACCTTCTTTCTGAAGGCCTCAGAGAGCTCTTTTGATCTAGGCATGGTGACGGTGCACACTTCAACAACAAAGAGCAAACCAAACTAAATGTTTGAGGTTTAAATAAGACAGGTTCCTCCAAGATCCTCTCCAACGATGTTCTAATCATTTGCACCTGAGCTGGAGGATGGATGCCCAGTGCCCAGTGACTGGCTTTGGAGGCCAGCTTGGAAATGTGGTTTTCCCAAAAAAGATCATGGCAGATAGTGAGTGGACTACAAAATGTAAATGTTTCATGATATTTGTTATATTATATCACCTTTATCTATCAATATTGTTGAAATGAACATCAAATAGCTGTATGTTGAAATATGTTGAAAAAGTCAAAATTACATGGGGTGTACTTACTTTTTCACGTGACTGTATATAATGTCTAAACGTAACTATATATATGTATATAGTTACGTTTATGGGGGGTCGGCAATGGAATACCTCAGGCCAGGTAGGATTGTATAGGGTAGTGTGCTCCGTATGCCGTGTAGACACCTCGATGTAACTTAGTCAGCCCGCATGTCCGGTAAGTTCATATATTTGTCTTCATGCGAGGGGTGGAGCTCTGCTAATTAGTTTGGATATAAGGGTAAATTTCCTGTATGTAAATTGCCTCTGTGGTTTTCCCTTTGTTCCTTATGACACATGCAACAGCAGCCATGCACTCCGCACCTCAATTAAATAAACCCCATAAAAGCCACAGGATTCAGACATTCGAACACTGCATCGCCCTCAAATGGCGGTCTCCAGCCGAGTCATCGCCAGGTACGGTGGGAGGGGCCATGAGGCCCCGCCCCGAGGGGTGATGATTGGTCAGGGCAATGGACTGCTGTGATGGACTCTTTATTGGAGCGCGCGTGGACATCATCATATGACGTTCGAGGACCAGGGACAAAAAGGCAGAGGACCGCCATTTTCTCTCTCTCAGTTCTTGGTGTTTGTGGAAGGCAGACACATTTTCCTTCTCTTGGCACTGGGTTTCATTACGAATGGACACAGCTCGTGTACTCTGACTCTCTTGGTTTGTGGCTGGCATCGCGGGCAGTCAGAGTTCGTGCACACACTTGGCAGACGCATCCTTCTCTTGTCTCACCTCGGTGCTTTGTGGAGCGGATGGCAAGGAAGGAGCGAGGGCCTGCTCGCTTCACGCTCGGCAGCTAGTGGGTGAACGGACTTGGCACCAATGCGTGTTTTCCCGCGCAGGGACGCGGGATCTTTGAGCAACCCCAGGACGGGGTGTACTTACTTTTTCACGTGACTGTATCTACAGTATATAGTATATCTTTCCCATCCTTCTCTCCTCACCTCCCTCTCCCCTCCCCCTTCCCCCCTTGCACTTCCCACATTTCCTTCCTCACCCGTCCCTCTCCTGCTTCCTCCCACCCCCCACCCCCTCACAGCAACGCCGGGTACTCCTGCTAGTGCTATGTATACAACTTTGGGGGGGGGGGGGGGCTTTGATAGGCCCCTCCGTTTGGGGAGGGAGGCAAGAGGAGGAGGAAAAAATTTACCTGTGCAAAGAGTGCTTTAACCTCAGTGTTGCCTAGGTAAAAAAGGAAATTTGTAATACCTTCTGCCACCAACACCAGGTGGCGCTACACGGTACACATTTGCCTCGAGAATTTACGCCCCTCTCCCTGCCCCCACATCCCCGCATGAGGCCGAGGCCACATAGCCTATGTTACCCCTCAGACAATGTTGTATTTGTATTTGTATACCCCGAGTAAAGTATATAAGTGATTATAGCTAGAGTATCCGACGTTGCTCAAGCGAAGAAGAAACATTAACATATTTGAAATGAGGGCAAATATAATGGAAAAATAATTACATCCAAATCAGACTCCATCACAAATGTCAAATCATCATTTTCCTTTTTGTTGAACATATGCTGGTGAATCTGCCATTCATCACGTTTCTGATTTAAGTATGATGGCGTTCAGGAAGAAAAAGAAGCCTTACCACCAACTTCGACCACTTGTGTGTTTGACCACTATTGTTTGATTATTTGTGTTCAAATGTCTGGTGATTGTTTTGTATTTATTTATGTGAATGTGTACTTGTATATAACTGTCATTAATCAAAAAGGCTTTGGCACTATAGAGCGATTTTTTGAAGCCAAAAAAACGAAATTTTTTTTTAATGAAAAAAGTGTTTTTTTTGTTTGTTTTTTTTGCCTAAAACACCCCCAGGCACTCACCGATCAACCTCTGGAAGTTTGACGAAGATCCGTTCAGCCATCTCTGAGAAATATGGCGACACATAGACACATAGACCAACGGCTCTCTTACATAGTAGATTGTTAGGCATTTTCTATAAGCTATGGAATGTCCCTTCTTTTCTATACTTTGCCACATGGCACATTACTTATACAAAGGGGCCTTTTCTATACCCCTGGCATTTTACCCAAGAATATCTAATAATACAATCTAATAAGTATTTTAAACTCCCCTCATTGGAAAACGTTGCAAACGTGTAAAATTCAGGCATGTCTTTCAATCCTGAGAAAGCCCACACACTAACCCTCGCTCTCAGGAAGGACCGTTCTGCAAATCTCTCTGTTTACTCTCTCAACAACTGGCTCCAAGAAGTCCTTGCAAAACAATCCTCTTGAGGAAGTTCAGTCACTCAAACTGTTGAGTCTCACTCTCAGCCATAATCTCTCTTGGGCAAGCCACATTTCAAAGTTGGCCTCCAAAGCCAGATGCTGACTGGGCATTATCTGCCATGCAAACTCCTTCCTTGGCACACCTGAGCTCCTATCTACCAACAAGGCTTTCATCTTCAGCTTGATGGAGTACTGCTCTCCCCTCTGGGCTGGCTCCCTTGCCTCGTACCTTCCTCAGCTTGATGCTGTGGAAACCAAGGCCTTCAAAATCAATGGAATCTCCTGCAATGAAACTGAGTCGATAGGCCTATCACTTCACCATTGCCAACAGGTCGGTGGTCTCTCTGTCTTCTTCCGCCTCATTTCTGGTCTTTCACCCTCTCTTCTCTCTGTGCTTTATCCCCTAAAGTATTGTCCCCCTCCTCAAAAAACTGCCTAAATCCAGAACCACTGCTCACCTTCACTCATTTGTTTCTCTCTTTTCCCACCTGTGGAACCAACTTCCACAGTCTCATCGATTTTATTATTTCCTCTTGGTTCACCACCATCTCAGATCATTCATCATCCCAAGCCATGATCTTCTATACACCTGTTAAACCACTACCCACCATCCCACGTCTTTGCTTTTGTATTCATATTGCCACCCGATTTGTATTTGTATTTGTATTCACATTATTCACATTCACATTTGTATTCACATTCTCCACTAACCATTATCATTACCTGCTTCCTGTGTTTGTCCTCCGTCTACCTTCTACGTACCATGTATCTATCTTGTCCTCCCCTTACGTTCTCACCTACCCCTCCCTGCTTGGTGTTTCCACTTTCTTCTGCTGTTACGCATCATCCCAGCACTTCCATGAGCCTAGACAATGTATGTACATACAGTATATATATATATATATACATATATATATATATATATATATATATATATATACATATATATATATATATATATATATATATATATATATATATATATATATATATATACATATAATTATATATATATATATATATATATATATATATATATATATTGTTGTGGATATGAGGATTGTGTTTTTTTGTTTTTATTGCTTTATTCTGGACCCTCCTGCCTCCAGTCTGTTGTATAAAGGTCAAAGGGCGTTCCCGTAGTTAGTTCCATAAAGCATACATGAAGGACACCATAATATCCCTGTTCAGTAGTTTATTTCCTTATTCTGTGTATTAGGGTAAGGCTTTGTCTTCCATTAAATGAAATACTCCATTGCACCAAGTGAAATAATATAGATCCCCTTTCATTCCCATTCCCAAAACCTCCATTTCCAACTGCGTCATTGCCTATAGTCAATTGCTAACTACATCCCCTCCAAGCCTCAATTGCCAACTGCACTGGGCAGTTTGCCAGGTTTGCTACAGCTGTGGGTTGTTGATTTCGCCCCAAAACCACCATTAGCCCCGAGGTAAGGTCGGGGAAGAAGGGCGTGCCCGCCCATCGTCATCAAGGGTGGAGTCAGAGGGCCTGTGCCCACCAATCAGGGCCGAAGCGAGCTCACCGAAGGGCGTGTCCTGAAGGCCGGCGGCTTGATCGCCTGAGGCGCTATAAAGAGCGCGAGCGGAAGCCTAAGAGGAGAGACGTGCAAGAGGAGAGACGAGAAAGAGAGAAAGAAGTGGTTGGACCAAGCAAGAGAGAAGGGTGTGGTTGGACTAAGCAAGAGTTGTTGAGTTGAGTTGAGTTGAGGAAGAGTTGAGTAAGGGATCCCTGGAAGAGCAGCTTCAGCCACTTCAGCTTCAGCCACAGCAGTTTCAGCCACCGCAGCTTCAGCCCCAGCAGCTTCGGGGCCTTGACGGCAGTTTTGAGCAGGGCCGCAAAGGAACGGCGGCTGCTAAACGCGCCGATCGAGAAAGGGCGGCGGCTGCTAATCCCCGACCCGACCGTGCTGCGGGTCCAGCTGAACCTTCCTCCCCCTTCCAGCCATCCACCTCCTGCCATTCCTATCATCATTCCTCGTGTGAGTCTGTCTTTTGTTTGTTCTGTCCTGGGTTTAATTAAGACTGTAGGTAAGCTAGCATTGCACTGTGTCTCTGAGTTCTTCTGTATATTATTTTATTATCTTTCCTTCTCCTTGGTTTTTTTGGTCTTGTAAATAGTAAATAAATTATATTTGTATTCCTTACCCTTTGTCTTTCTTCTTCTTCACATCCTTCGCTTTAGTCTTTTCCCCATTGAATATCTGTGGCGCGATTCGGCCAACGTTCAGGAATCGGGTTAGTCGGGGTAACTGTTACGGCCGCGGTGCCATCCGCTCGGCCAAACAACATCTTGTCCGCGGTCCGTAACAATTGGTGTCGGGAGCGAGATTGGACCCGAAGCGCGCTTAACGCGCTCAAAATTACAAGCTGCTGAAATTTGTTTTAAAGAAAAACCTGAATTTTGAAATCGCGCCATGGATAGTCAAGGCGATCGGATGCCGGTGGGAGAAATAGACGGGGTAGAATCGACCCAGGACCTCGGGGAAATGTATGTGGAGGAAAGGGAGGAGGAGAACAATGGCAATGTGGTAGAGGAGGTTTCAGGCGCGCAAAATGGCGCTCTCGCGCACGTGGTTATGGCGGCGCCAAATGTCGCCGCGGCCGCGACCGTAGCGGCGCCGCCGATGGATTGGGGGCTATTTATGAAACAGATGATGGCCTTTATGGTAAAAACAGACGATAATTTCAAAGGGATGGAAAACAGGATGGGTGAGCAAATGAGGGACGAAGCGAGGGCTAATAGTGAGCGATTGGAGGGCCAAATGGGGGTAATGAGGGACGAAGCGAGGGGTACCGGTGAACGGTTGGACAGTAAATTTGAGGGGTTAGACAATAATTTTAAAGGGCTAGACAATAATTTTAAAGGGTTAGACAATAATTTAAAGGGGTTGGACAGTAAATTTGAGGGGTTAGACAACGGGATAAAAGAGGTGAAAAATGGGTTAACGGGGCTAGAATATAGGATGGAAGGCAAATTGCGGGAGATAGGGGAGCAATCCGCCCGGGAAATCAAACGGATGGGGAACCAGATAGAGGAGGTGAAAATCGGTTTAGAAGGTAAATTGGATCCTCAGAGGGATGAATTGGGACAGATGAGGGTGGCATCTACAAAAGAGATGGAGGAGATGAAGGAGGAGATATGACGAGGTGTAGGCGAGGAGGTCTCGGGGGTACGCGAGGAGGTAAAGCGAGGTGAGAAGCGTATGGAGAAAGAGGTGAGGAATAATACGACTAGGTTACAAGGGGGCATAGAAGACCTGACGCAGGAAAATAGAGCAGCTGACGGTGGGACAAAAAGAACTAGTGGATCAAGTAGAAAACAACACTGCGGTACTAGGAGGGCTGAAAGCGACACAAAAAGAAATAAAAAATGACTTGATAGCGACGAAGAGGGAATGTCAGATGGTACGTGAGGGACTGACAACGAGGTTGGACAAGGTGACAGAAGTAATGGAGACGAAGGACCGGGAGGTGAGGACGCACATAGAAACGGTCAAAGTAGCCTTAGAGGACGAAATTGAGGAGACGCACTGGGAAATAAAAGAGGTGAGCAAAAATTAGAGAAGGTGGAAGAGGGGGTGAGTGAAATTAAGAAGAGACGGACGGAAACTAAGAAAGAAATACAGGAGGAGGTGATGGAATATGTGCAAGGTCGGTGCTCAAATCATGATGATGTGCTTGCTAACCAAATAAAGAGTTTGCAGGTGGAGAAGGAAGTGCGGAGACGAGGTGCCAAGGTGAGTGGCGATATATTCGGAAATGTATATGATGTGAGGGAAGCTTCAGTCAGCTTGGGGGTTGATTTGGATCCGGGTGTTCGTGAGAGGCCGTTGGTGAAGTGTGCGACAGGTACGGTGTGCGAAGGAGGAGGGGTGCGAGAATGTCCGACTCTGGGGTGTGTAAGGAAAAAGTGCGCGCCAAGGAGTGAGTGTGCTGTCGAGAGTGAGTTGGTCGTAGCGCGTGTGCGAGGGGGCACATGGAAGCGTGGGATGGGAAGTGTTACAGAGGATGTAACGAGAGAGTGTGCGCAAGAGGATGCGCGAGAAAGGTGTGTAACGGACAGGTGCATGAGGAGAGAGTGCGCTGTCAAAAGTAAGGGAGAATGCACACCTGTGGTGAGTGTTACGGAGGAAGTAACGGGAGAGTGTGCGCAAGAGGATGCGCGAGAAAGGTGTGTAACGGACAGGTGCATGAGGAGAGAGTGCGCTGTCAAAAGTAAGGGAGAATGCACACCTGTGGTGAGTGTTACGGAGGATGTAATGGGAGAGTGTGCGCAAGAGGATGCGTGAGAAAGGTGTGTAACGGACGGGTGCATGAGGAAAGAGTGCGCTGTCAAAAGTAAGGGTGAGTGCGCGACCGAGTGTGGAGGTGAGAGTAGTGAGAGTGACACGGAGCGTGAGTTGGTTGTGGCAGGTGAGAGAGGATGTACACCTGGAATGGAAGGAAGCACACCTGGAATGGTAGAACGCGTATGGGAATGCACGCTGGAGTTGGTAGTGAGGCACGTGGTTGGGTGTGCAAGTGAGAGCACACCTGTGGTTGTCACAGAGGAGGTGACCGAGGAGGGGGTGCGAAGAAGTGTGTTGGTGAGGTGTGCGAACGACGAGTGTGTGCAAAGGTGTGCGGTGGTCAGGTGTGTGACCAAGTCTGTAAGTGGAATGAGTGTACCTGGGTGTGTCAGGGAAGGTGCAATGACAAAGAGCATGGAGACAGCTGGATGTATGAGCAAGGAACGGGCTGCGGGGTGTGAGCATGCAAGTGAAGCATCGACGGTGACCGGGTTAGCGGTTAGAGCGACGTATAGCCGAATCGGGCCTTCAGTGCGAACCGGGCAGCTTTGCGTGCCGTGGGGATCCGCGGCGGTTTCGAAAGAACCGCCGTGCGGGATCCACGCCGGCCCGCGCTTTGAACGGCCGCGTCCGTGCTACACTAGGCGGAGCGGGCAGCACGATAGGAAGGGTCGTCATGGCGACCCCTTTTTGTTGAGGCGTTCCGGCAGGTCGAGATCGGGCCATTGGACGGCTCCGTGCCGAGGTGGTGCGTGGGCTCTCGGCCCGGGTAAGCGTCCTTCCCTGCACCGAGTGCCGGACGCATCCAGCCGCTGGCACCAAGCAACCCGCATTCATTGCTCGGCTTTGCGAAGCCGAGCTTTGGAGATGAATTGGCGCACCGAGAGGCACTAGTGAGTAGACGTGTGATGATGATAGTGGTTTGGACCCGAAATTGCAAAGCAAAATTTGATGATTGGCAAAGGATTGGCAGAGTGATGATTGGCAGAGGATTGGTAGTGATTGGCAAATTTTTAATTGGCTGGAATTTGGTGAGCAAAATTGATAATAGAAGATGCCCGATGTGGTGGGATGGCAACTCTGCCATCTCTCACAGCGGGGGCAAAGGAGCACTAGTCTTATGGGGTTTATGGCAGTGAAAACTATCCCGGTAGGGTTAGGATACAACGGTAGGGACCTGGAAGATGACCTTAGGTAACGGTAAGGTTAGTTAGTGACAATGATACCTGTAGTGGGGACGCAGGTAGATTAGAGTGGATGATAATGACGTGGTATGTGCTTAGTTTAAAGGGAAGACGGGGAGCACTAAGTTAGCAGGGCAACAGGTAGATTAGATGATGCCGTGTGTGAGGAACAGGTGTGATTGCACAGGTGTGCAACTGAACAGGTGTGTGGAGCAGTGCATGAGTGAGAGAAGGTGATTGTGTGTTGTGCTGACCAAATGGTCCAGGAAGGAAGGAGGGTGCAGGTGGCACCAGGTGTGATTGCACAGGTGTGCAACAACCGGTGAATGGAGAACAGGTGTATGGAATAAATGGTCTGGAGTATATGGAGTATTGGAATGGATGGTCGTGGAGTGAGTATGGTGGAAACTGTGGAGTGGAGTGGATGGTGCGAAGGTGTGAATGGGGGAGGATGGACCCCCATCACGAATACCCGGGGAGGGTAGTGTAAGTGTTAGGTAGAGGGTATAGGTAAATTGTGCTTGGATATTGGGATTATTGGCATCTGTGGTGCGTGGTGGAAGAATGATGGTTGAATGGGTGCATTAGTGTTGTGGAAATGGCTGGGCGTGTAGCCTGTTAGTGCGTGTAGTCGGATGGGCACTCCACCACTGTGAGGATGTCGGCCAGGTGAGGCCGCAGGTGGGCTCTGGGAGCCGGTAGACTTGTTGTGGATGGGGCCTGAGGATCCGGAGGACGGACCCGGGTAGCCCAGTGCCAGAGGGCACCGAGGGGTGACAGAGCCAGGAGGGGCCTTCCCCAGTTAGATAGGTTAGGTGAGGAGCAGGTAAGCTCGGGGGCAACTACAGTGGTGGAGGTGTGCAGGTGGGTAGACCTGCTGGGAGAGCTACACGTCTCAGCCCAGAAATTGTGCAAGGGCACCGGGAGATGAATTGGGGGAGTGAGACCCCAAATTGATAAGCACCACAATTTGGTCAATGGGAATTGGTTTTTAGAACCCATAGTGTAAGTTGGCCAATGGATTGGCAGGGAAAGACCCCGGGTAGTGTAAAGTGTGTTAAAGTCATTTAGAAGGTCGTTGGATGGAGATCTCCTCGGACCATCTGCATCCACTCACCTGAGGTGACAGGACTCCACACCATGCCATGTTTTTATTATTTTTGTGCAAATGTTTGGAATGTGAGACGCATCATGACGTGGGTGTGACATTGTGCTGTTGTTCCATCTCTTCCTCCTTATGAGGATTGATGATGAATTGGGTGATGGCAAATTTTGGTTAGAGGGATTGTGGGGACGAATTTGGTGTAGGGGAAATATGGGGAGACGTGACAGTAGTGACGAATTTGTAAATGTGTAGATTGTTGTAAATATGGGGTAAGGGCAAGGGTAGATTAGGTGACAGGGGGGGTGACGTACGGTAGGGACGAGCTTTTCTCCGCTCCGTCTCCATATGCACCTCACCTTGCATTGCCTGTATTGATGTGTACCCTTGAGACCTTACCCCTCGCTTATCTGTCTTTTCCCCCCTTTTGTCTCCCACATGAGGACTGTGTGCCACTGGGCGCCGAGGGGAGCGTGCGTGAGTCCGCCATTGGGCGCCCGAACCTCTCGCAACCACAGCTGTCTGCATCGATGCACCACATTATGGACCACATGTCAGTGGCTGAGCACCACTTATGGACCCCATGGGTTGGGGCATGGCCCCTCTGCTGGAACCGGCCGTGAAGGTCCGAGATCTTGCTGGCGGACCTTGGTCACAGGGCACCGATGCCCTACAGGTGAACCACACATAGTCGGCCCTGTGGGCCATAAATAAATAAAAATGGACACGGTTGTGCACTTTCATTTTATTATTACAAATAGGCCGCCACCAAAGAAGATGACAACTGGAAGAGAGCATTAGCCAGCAGAGGGAGCCGAAGAGCAAGGCACCACCAAGGGTTTGTTGTTTTTATTTTTATTGAACAGTGATGACTGTGCACCGATTGGTGCTTGAGGGTGCTTTGGTGTGTTTTTGGGTGCTTTCATGGTGCATCGATGCAGGGCAGACTGTCTCTCCCCCCAAAAGAACAATCACAGGTCCTGGGTTGCGTTTTGTAAATAAAGTAGTCATTGTAAATAATGCGCCCCCACCGTAAGTGTTTTAGTTTGAAGACAATTCCGCAATTCGGTTAGTTGTGGGCGTGAATCTGTTAGGCAGGGTGGAATGGAGCAGCGGGACATATTTATTTATGTTGTAAAACTGTCACACTCAGGGTCAGGTTAAATGTAGAGGGAACTACACCTACGTGCCACACTAAAAGTAAAGGTAAGAGGCCCGGGACGTGCCTAAGAGGAGGAGGGTGCAGTGTTGTGGATATGTGGATTGTGTTTTTTTTGTTTTTATTGCTTTATTCTGGACCCTCCTGCCTCCAGTCTGTTGTATAAAGGTCAAAGGGCGTTCCCATAGTTAGTTCCATAAAGCATACATGAAGGACACCATAATATCCCTGTTCAGTAGTTTATTTCCTTATTCTGTGTATTAGGGTAAGGCTTTGTCTTCCATTAAATGAAATACTCCATTGCACCAAGTGAAATAAGATAGATCCCCTTTCATTCCCATTCCCAAAACCTCCATTTCCAACTGCGTCATTGCCTATAGTCAATTGCTAACTACGTTAGCTCTTTCACGAGCCTCGATCTTGTATACAAAAAAAAAAAAAAAAAAAAATCCCCTCCAAGCCTCAATTGCCAACTGCACTGGGCAGTTTGCCAGGTTTGCTACAGCTGTGGGTTGTTGATTTCGCCCCAAAACCACCATTAGCCCCGAGGTAAGGTCGGGGAAGAAGGGCGTGCCCGCCCATCGTCATCAAGGGTGGAGTCAGAGGGCCTGTGCCCACCAATCAGGGCCGAAGCGAGCTCACCGAGGGGCATGTCCTGAAGGCCGGCGGCTTGATCGCCTGAGGCGCTATAAAGAGCTTGAGCGGAAGCCTAAGAGGAGAGACGTGCAAGAGGAGAGACGTGCAAGAGGAGGGACGTGCAAAGAGAGAAAGAAGTGGTTGGACCAAGCAAGAGAGAAGGGTGTGGTTGGACTAAGCAAGAGTTGTTGAGTTGAGTTGAGTTGAGGAAGAGTTGAGTAAGGGATCCCTGGAAGAGCAGCTTCAGCCACCGCAGCTTCAGCCACAGCAGTTTCAGCCACCGCAGCTTCAGCCCCAGCAGCTTCGGGGCCTTGACGGCAGTTTTGAGCAGGGCCGTGAAGGAACGGCGGCTGCTAAACGCGCCGATCGAGAAAGGGCGGCGGCTGCTAATCCCCGACCCGACCGTGCTGCGGGTCCAGCTGAACCTTCCTCCCCCCTCCAGCCATCCACCTCCTGCCATTCCTATCATCATTCCCCACGTGAGTCTGTCTTTTGTTTGTTCTGTCCTGGGTTTAATTAAGACTGTAGGTAAGCTAGCATTGCACTGTGTCTCTGAGTTCTTCTGTATATTATTTTATTATCTTTCCTTCTCCTTGGTTTTTTTGGTCTTGTAAGTAGTAAATAAATTATTTTTGTATTCCTTACCCCTTGTCTTTCTTCTTCTTCACATCCTTCGCTTTAGTCTTTTCCCCATTGAATATCTGTGGCGCGATTCGGCCAACGTTCAGAAATCGGGTTAGTCGGGGTAACTGTTAGGGCCGCGGTGCCATCCGCTCGGCCAAACAACATCTTGTCCGCGGTCCATAACAATATATATATATATATATATATATATACATATATATATATATATATATATATTGTTGTGGATCTCCGACGTCGGCTCTACCCTTATCAAGGGGGTGGGGTTAATCCCCTTGTCCTCTTACCTGGCCGACGCGAGTCCTGGAAGTTACAACGTCCTTCCTGGCACGGCGTTAGGTCGGGTTTGTTAGGCCTAGGGATTCGCTACTACCTAATTACTAACGCCGACCGGAAACGAGGGAATAACTCCCGCTCGAATCACGGATATGGATGGAATATGCTGCGCGGATAGCAATCCGCGATCCGAGCCGTTAACAGGTGACTAGCCCCGATTCTAGCAGTTCCTATCGTGCCACGCTTACCCAATTGGAGAAAAGACTGATGCGATCGGATGGAGAGGAAACCAGGAAAATAGGGAGAACAGATGGGTTTATTAACAAATGTACAAGAAGAAGAGGAAACGAAAGAAATGTACATGAAAGAAAGAGGAAGGAAAAGCACACAGGGCAGTCTTACCGTATTTTCCGGTGTATCAACCGCGGTTTTTTACCGACGGGAATACCCTAAAAAAGGGGGTGCAGTTGATACACAGTAACAGAAAAATTTGTGCATTGAAAAACTGTCATATCAACGGGACGTAATCTTTATATTACTTTGGGGTTGCGGGGATACAATGATGAATGATCGTCAATTACGTTACTAAGGTAGGTTCAACGCCGATTACTGCTGCCAGCCAAAATACAAGAAAGTTTGAAGTTTGTAATATTTGATTTTTCTATGCGTGTTTGTGAAAATGTGTACTTTCACTAGTCCTCTTTGAATGACAGGTCACATAGTGAATAGAGTGTGCTAAATAAAGACAGGATTAAGTCACAAAACAAAAGCGTCAACATGGTAAACAGGATGTTTTGCATGGGACATTATGACGTACCTATTGTCTAACCAACGCCGCGGTATTAACCTATTGAAGTCGGCTTTGATGCCGCCGCATGGGCTGGGCGAATGTATAAAACGGAGAGGTCAACAGGGAGTTTCACCATTCGTTCTATCCTGTTCGAGCTATCAAGACCAAGATTCACCATTCGCTTCTATCCTGACCAAGACCAAGCTTCACCATTCGCTTCTATCCTGACCAAGACCACGAGATGGCACCGCGATCATTCACAGCAGCTTTCAAGCTCCGTGCCTGCAGGTTTGCAGAAGAGTTTAGTAATCGGGCGGCCGGCCGACACTTCGGAATCGACGAGTCCGTCATTAGACGCTGGCGGACTAACAAGCAGACGCTGGAGACGATGCCGAAGAAGAAGAAGGCGATGAGGGGCGGATGACGAGGACTTCTTCGGATTTTAGAGACTAAACCCAACGGCCCTTTTCAGGGCCCCACATTGGCAAGAGCCAAAACCCAACGGCCCTTTTCAGGGCCCCACATTGGCAAGAAAGAATAATTATAATGTTTTTAAAATTCTCTTTCAACTCATTTCATGTATTTTCACTCTTTCTCTGTCTTCAGTTTCTCTTTCCTTTCATCATATTTCGCTTTCCATTTTATTTATTTATTCTCTTCTCTTTTTTAAATTTTCCTGAATTATTTTTTTTCCCCTCGAAAATCTGTTTTTTGGGGGGGGGGTTTTGAAGTCGAAAATCGGGGGTGCGGTTGATACACGGGTGCGGTTGATACACCGGAAAATACGGTAATTACAGGCTTAACTTATTTGCTGGACAAACGGGCCCGTCTCACATACAGACACTCACACGGGGATTTGCAGATGGTAGGTTGGAAGGTCACCAGTGCGTCCAGGCTCCAGTCCGGGCGATGGAAAACCCGGCAAGCAGCTCTTCGTATAGCGTAACGCACCGCGAACGGACAATTATAGCATGGGGGAAGGCTGGTATATTGCGTACGTACTTTGCACACGACTCGCGCCAAACGCCGCCTCCCCAATGTCCTGTAAGCAAGCGCCAATTGTGTAAGTCCTGTCCTCTCCGCACCATCCTATGGTCGACCTTCGCACCATCGTCTCATCAGCGCGCTTCCTCGCAGTCCTCTTTAACGAGCGCCGCTGCATAAGTCCTCCAAAAGGGCTTTGTGCGCTGGCTTTTATAAGTGAAGCCAACGAACGCTCGCGAGCCCCACCATGCCCTGTCAGGCGATGTCACTCCAGCCCTGGTTGGCTGGTTATTGCTTACCGGCCCCGCCCTGACGGCTGGGTGATGTGGCCACACCTCCTCCCTGGTGCTCCGCCCCCTTTTTCCGGGCTTCACCTCGTGGCTTATGGCGGCGTTTAGCGAGCTCACGCTCAAGGGCAGCGAACGCTGCTAACAAAGGCACGTAACAAATTGGGAAGGGCCATGGGGCACAGACTGGGGAGCGCGCTTAATGGCGTCGCTTGGAGGGGAGGCTGCAAAATGGACGAAAGGGCCTACTTCTTATTTGATTGACGCAACGCAGATTCAACTATTGGAAAATGGCCTTCTCTAACACATACTAAGAAATAACTGATGTCCTATGGTGACCTACGTGTTGCTTGTGGCCTATCTATGGGGTGCTATCTTTAACCTTTAATGTGATATTTACAACAAGTGTGGGTTCTCAAAACCGCAACAATATATGTATATATATATATATATATATATTTTATTTTTTTCCAATCGGACCCCGCTATTCGCGGGGATACGGTCCTGGGAAATGCCGCGAATTGCGAAACCGTGAATGGAGGGGCATTGTTTCAATGGAAAAAGGGGATTGGTTCCCGAATCGCGAAAATCCACGAATATCGAGAAACAAACTGTGAATGGCGAGGCAAAATCCGCAAATGGTGAGGCAAATCCCGTGCATGTCGACAATAGTCCGCGAATGTCGATGAAAGTCCTGGAAATGGCGAGGCAAAACCGGAGAATGTCGGCAACAATCCACGAATGTCGATGAAAATCCGCGAATGAATGCTGTGCCATTGTTTCAATGGGGAAAAGGGAGACAGCTAATTGCACTAATATATATGGTGGAGTGTTTTCATGCTGCACAGTAACTCGCAGGGATTACGTGTTATGCAGGTTGTGTAATATCCCCCGAAGCTGTTCACAGTGTGAATGGTGGGATATCCCGGGAAGCAATGTTTACAGTCTGTTGGGATATCCCACGAAACATTGCTCACGTGTCAAGGTGAAAGCCATGAAAACGCAAAGCACAGCACAGTGAATGGAGAAGCATGTCATGCTCGCAGTTCATTGATGTTTTTTTGCGCATGTCCAGCTGCTTTGTGCATGGGTGGTGAACGATTGGTTTTATAACTGTGTCAAGCTCGCGCCTCCTGGAAAAAAAAAAAGGTTCGCGAATTTGTGGGACACGGCCGCGAATAGAAAAAAAACGCGAATTTGCGAGACACTTTGCCCCAAATAGAGAAACAGGTCGCATTTTATCAACCGTGAATACACGGAACCCGCGAATAGCGGGGTCCGACTGTGTATGTATGTATGTATGTATGTATATACATATATATATATATATATATATATATATATATATATATATACATATATATATATATATATATATACGTATATATATATATATAATATCTCAAAGTGCATTTGGTATCATTTCTCTTTTGACATTTTATTGTTATTTTTGTTGACATTGTATTAACATTATGGACATTTTATTGTCTTTGCGTATAAATCACTGGAAAGTGTCATGGCATTGTTTTGCAATGTTGATTATTTTGCTCTTCAGGGAGGCCTGAAAGTTGCTTTAGCCCTCCCTCGTAAAGTATTTGTTATTGGTAACTCAACAAATGCTACACAAGATGTCTAAGAGGACTTTGTGACCAATTCAGCGGTGCAAGGAGAATGATGAAGTGCATACAGATACAATTTCTGATTAATTATTGTAATTACTGCACAATAAAACCTGTATATTAAGAGTTAAAGAACAAATGCTTCTCTGGAAAGGGGTCAAGCGACTTTCATGCCACCCTGTACCATATAGGGAAAAGGAATTTGTTTTTACACAAATGATGAACAATATATGTAGATACATGTGTATGCATATGTATGTATGTATGTATGTATGTATATATATATATTTTTATTTATATATATATATATATATATATATATATATATAGATACAGATACATATATACATACATATATTATATATATGTGTGTATATTTTTTTTTTTGTACTTTATTGTGATTTTGTTGTTTTGGGTTGAGGTCTTTAAGGTGACACGTGATATGCAACTTCTCGTCGAGGAGGATCATACTCGGACACCTTGGTGGGAGCATTGGCGCTTATAAAGACAGTTTTCAGCCACCAATTCATGTCAAAATGGACCAATGTCTGTAATGGAAAGAATGGAAGTGGCGTGTGATTGGTCAGTGAAGATGAACTAATTCAAGAGCTCGCAACGAGTGCATCATGAGGTACAAAATGGCGGTTTGAAGGATTTTTTTTTTGTAACATCTTGTGACCACACACCTGGACAGGTTCATCGCTTGCCCTCGACGCTCGCAGGAGTTAATTCATAATCAAAGCGTGCACCTTTTATAACTCGTAATTATACATATCTGACCAAACAAGCATGCAAAGTGTTCCCATGGAATATTAATAATAATATTAATAATAAAAGCAATAATGAACCTCTTTATTTGACAGCAAATAGCATTGCACTCGAGAAGTCTCTTGGAAGAACCCAAAAGTGAAACTTATTCTTCGTCTGAGACTCGGTGGCCTCGACCCGTAGACATGGCCCTTAGTTCGGCACACACATTCTTCACCAACATCTATTTTACACGTGCACAGGTATGCGGACCCTTACGAGTCGCCGAAGCTTCGGTCAGACCTTGGGACAACTCTCACGGGGCACTGTGAATAGACCGTCGTGGCCTTGGTGAGACAAAGGTGGGAGGGAGAGGAAAATATGTGGTCATGTAAGGGCTGCTCGGAGTGGGTGGTTCATGAAGAAGAGGAGGATGAGGGAGGGGAAGTGGGGGCTTGGGAAGAACATAAAGGGGAGGAGTTAAGGAAAGAGAAAAGAGGGAGGTGGTGTGCAGGTTCGGCGGGAGGGAATTTTAGGGAGGAAGGGGAAGAAAAAGAGGAGGAGGAGGACAAGAAAAAAAAATCGAAAATGGATTTTTT
>NC_136273.1:62895034-62952534 GCF_964187855.1 Myxine glutinosa | reverse complement strand
GACTGAACCCTTTCGGAGAGGCCGCGTCGCATCTCGGCGGAGCCTTCAAGCTCGGACCCGGAGCCGCTCACGACATGGGGGCGCCGGCCCAGCCTTTCGCGTCGCAGTCCCCGGTCGGGTACCCTCCCGCGGCGCTCAGCCACCACCCGCCGCATGTGGCCTCTTACAGCGCGGCGGCCGCTTTCAACTCGACGCGAGACTTTTTATTTCGCAACCATCGAGGCTTCGCCGACTCGGGCTCGGCGGGCGCTCAGCACGCCGCGGGTTTGTTCCCCGCCGGCTTCGGTGCGGGCCACCCTCACCCGCACGCTCACCCTCACCCCCATCATCACCATCACCACCATCACCCGGGATCTAACGACCCGACGAGCCTGCTCTTCCCGAGCATCCACGAGCAGGCGACGGCCGGACACCCTTCGCAAAATGTCATGGGAGGCCAGATGCGGATTCCCCTTCCCGGGGAGATGTACTGCAGGCCCGAGCACCAGTACCACCAAGTTAACGGCGGCAGCCCGCGCGGAGACCCTTACGCGGCCGCCGCCAGCCCGCTGCACCACCACCACCACCACCATCATGGCTACGGCGCGCTCAACATGATGGCGCACCACGCTGCCGCCGGAGCGGGAGCTTTCTTCCGTTACATGCGGCAGCCCATCAAGGAGGAACTCATCTGCAAATGGATCGAGCCCGAGCAGCTGGCCGTGCCCAAGAAGCCGTGCAACAAGACCTTCAGCACGATGCACGAGTTGGTGACGCACGTGAGCGTGGAGCACGTCGGCGGCCCCGAGCAGGCGAACCACATCTGCTTCTGGGACGAATGCGTCCGGCAGGGCAAACCTTTCAAGGCCAAGTACAAGCTGGTCAATCATATCAGGGTGCACACGGGCGAGAAGCCCTTCCCGTGTCCCTTCCCCGGCTGCGGGAAAGTGTTTGCGCGTTCGGAGAACCTCAAGATACACAAGAGGACGCACACAGGTGAGTGTCCGGGTCGCGCGCCATTTAAAACGCGCGCCGCGGTCATCCTCGTGCTCTTTATCCCACGCTCACGAGGTGTCCCGGGCCCGTCGCTCCATCCTTAATTTCGGCACAATTCTGCGCTTCAACAAATACATTTACTCGTTCGGTTGTTTGTTTTCTTTCTCCATCACAATTGAGAAAATATTTTCAGGACCGAGTGAAGTTGCGTATTTACACGTTACGCGCCGTTTTTATCCCCTCGTTGTATTCCGTGGTCTGTGCACGTTTTAAATTCGCACAAACCCCATTTACAAAAGTTACAATTTAAACTATATTCTAAAGGCTTGATTGTTTTGTAACAGTATACATTTGTGCTTTAAAATCTGTAAGTAGGCCTGCCATTAATATTATGAATGAGAACGGGAACGTCGCTGCGTACGTCATAATAACGTGTGTATGGCCAGAGGGAATGGGGGGCGATCGGTCAGGGACAGCGTCGGCCATTCTGTTGTTGCGTGATCCTCGGGGATAAAAGGAGAACCTCAGCGAATTTCCAGTGGGATTCGGGTCCTGGCAACTCGCCTTTGACCCCCACGAGTTCGGTGGGCGAGCGCCTCGGCGAGGCCTGCGTCGTTTCTCGGAGACCTGAGCGTCCATTCTCATGCTAATGGCGTCCTCTTCGCGGGATTAATCCCCGCACCTTTTATTACAATTGTCCGGTGTGCATTCCCCGCACCCTCCCGACGCACCGACGCACGGGCACGTCCGTACTCCGAGCTTGGGAGCGACGAACGAACCTCGGCGTCCCCATTGTTCGCCAGAGCCGCTCGCACATGAGAAAGGTTTATGCAGAACGGGACAGAAAGCTCGCAGAAACGTTCCGTCGACGTTTGTTGGGCGGACATGTTTATTTGGGCATGTTAGGGGGGGGGGGTGCGATTATAAAGGGGAGGGGGGCACTGTGTTTGTCAACACGACCAAGCTTCGTCCGCTTCGTTGTTTACGCAATAATTCGCCATTGCATATTCGGTTCAATCGTCCATCCGAAACAATGCAATTTGATACTAAAGAAGGAGGAGGGGAGAAAAAAACGACGATCAATAAAATAAAACAATGACTTTTTCATCCGACGGTTTGTTTCTCGTTGCTGGAGACACGACGTCTCGACTTGCACCTTTAGTTGCCTCGAATGACGCGATGTAAATGCCATTTTAAGCAAACGCCTTTTATTCGTGCGTTATGTTCACGATATTATAAAAATCAATTCAAAAGATGGACGACGTGTTATTGTAAACGTCGCTATAAATAAGCGTTTCCTAGTGTGCTCTCGAGTGTTGCCCCCTTTGTGGGACGGAGTCGGAGAACAGGGGGGGCTTCACCGTGCGAGCAGCGATCCCAAACGGGGGCCCGGGCCACGACACAATGGCGTCCCGTGTAGCGTCGCGGACTCGGTACGTGGTGCGTGGTACGTGGACGGACTGTGTTATTCCCCCGTGAGCAGGAGAGAAGCCGTTTCGCTGTGAGTTCGAGGGCTGCGACCGACGCTTCGCCAACAGCAGCGATCGCAAGAAGCACATGCACGTACACACGTCAGACAAGCCGTACCTGTGCAAGCTGTGCGACAAGTCCTACACGCATCCCAGTTCACTACGCAAGCACATGAAGGTAAATGGTGGACGAGGGTCGCTGGGGTCTCGTGTCGGATCGAGCCCCGCTAGCAGAAAGGGAAGTGCTCAGTAGAAATGTCATTACGGGGTTGTTTTTCTTACCTGGGGGGTGGGAGGGTGTCAACGTTGCTGGGGTCATACGTGTAGGTGTTCATTGTATACGTGTGAGCAGGGTAAGCTGAAAAAGGAGATGGAGCGGGAGGGGTTGTGGGGGGCAGGAATATGGGGAGGGGAGCTGGATAACTGTATATGTTTGTCGTGATAAACCTGTCAGGACGACTGTAGTCGCCAGTGGTGCTTAGCGTTATGTTGCCGGAGGCGTTTAAATGCGGGATGTGCGTAACGTGTGCACCCATTGGGGTGAGACCGTTTCAGGGCGTCGTGGCTGAGCGAGTCACGCTGTGTCCCTGCCCACACACAGGTGCACGAAACGGCCCATGGCTCCCAGCCTTCTCCGGCAGCCAGCTCTGGGTACGAATCTGCAACGCCGCCTGTTATGGGCTCCCAAGTCTCCACCGAAGCCGGGGGCTCGAACCAACCCTCGGGCCCAATGGCGGGAGGTGGTGCGAACTCTTCGTCGTCCTTATCGTCTTCTTCTCCCTCTGTGATCGCGTCGATGTCTATTACATCCATCCCTTCAGCTGGAATGCCGTCACCGGTGAAAGCCAGGCATATGCCATTACCCGGAAGTCACGGTCATGGCGGACTTGCGGCTAACTTCAGTGAGTGGTATGTGTGAAAGAGGCTTTATCCCCCACCCCACAACCCTCTCCCCCAATGTCCCACTACATCAACGAGAGTCCATTCAGAACTGCTCCTCAATGGACACCTCCTCCTTTAACATCTCTCTTCTTCTCTCGCACTCTCTCCACCTCTCCATGCCTGATTGAAGGACATTCGGACAAAATTAAGGTTGTGGACCCACTGTTCAGAGTGAATCTGGGAGGGGTTAAAGGGTTGAAATCCGAATGATGGACAGATCCCATCTGATGATCTCGGTGGTCATTGAGTTAGACACTCAATATGATGAAGGTTGTCTTCAGATCTCTCTCTCTCTCTCTGTTTCTAATTTTCTACATTTGTTTCTTTTCATCTGCCATAAGACTTTGTTTTTTTTAGCTCCTTTGCAGTTCATGGACCCACTAAGTAATCTTTCTTTTCTCATAGTTTTCATGTTTCCCATTTTTGTCCTGCTCCCTAAGATATTAATATAGGATCAGTACCACCCAGGACTGGTGTTCATATGAAGTTGTGAAAATCCACGTGATCATCGCTTACGCCTCTTGTGGGCGGTGGTACATACTATCTATCTCTGTCCCTCTTTCTCCCCCTTCCCTCCTCGCACCTTTCTTTTATCGCTAAAGTATCGGTTTTTAAACGCTGCGAGTCGACGGCAGTTTGTGTAAGAAAATAAAGAAATCAAAACAAAAAGTTTCACGAGCACGCACCGACCAGTGTAAAACTGTGAAAGATGCAGCATTTGTACATTTCCTTTTCAAAGAAATTTATTTTGCTTAAGAGGTCTTCGTTGCTCACATTTTGTTTTGGAAATGTGTACATAGGTGTACAGAGACAGTGTTTTTACCCGCTATTTAAATAACGCTCAAAACGATAATCTGCCATCTAAGCACAAATGACGTCACACTGCGTACTCACAACGCAACCATTTTTTTTATATATACCAGTGTGCATGTGTGCATCAAATGTTATATCTCTGGCTGTTCACAATATGGAACATGTGTATAAGAGGTCGGACGAGCATTTTCATATTTTTTTTTTGAAGCTTCATTTGAATCCATCACAGTGGCGTCCGTAATATAAGATTGCAGAGTACGCGATGTCGTATTGATGTTCCCACTCGTGTTGTGCGATGCCATCGTCGGTTTAATTTTCCTGGAAGTGCACGTTTAACATGGGAATTCATTTCTACTCTTTGGGGACGATTGTTTTTCATGGCGAAGTTCGTTCCAACTTGTAATACTTGTAGCTTACTCTTACGAAACGCTTACTTTGCTTTCGTACGCAATAAGCGGAAATACTCTTGTCGTGCCAAAGTTTTATGTACGGTGAATTTTAATTAAAAAAGAACCATTTTCTTTTCCTTATAAATATTGTATACGTTTACCATTGTACTTTGTAACACATCAGATCGAAATCATGTATCCGGAATTCCTTTCTGTACAACTTAGAGGCAGAGTGTATTTATCCGCATGTAACTAAATTATCAACAATAAATGTTAGTTCATAAATTGATATTTATGTCAGCTCCGTCTAATCTAGATGGCTATACAGTGTCATGTTCTGGTCTCTTGTAATGTCGCTCGAAACCCATTAAAGTCTCTTCCTGTTTTCAAGGCGTCTCCTCTTGGGAAAATTTATTGCAATATGTTGCTTTTTTCAGGCAAAAGGAAGGTTTATAATACTGAAGAAGAAGCTCTTACTGTGTAATCAATAAGTTCACGATTTGAAATGTAAACTTAATCAACAATTTGTATCAAAATGTTTTTTATAGTTCATTGAATTTTTCTACGCATCGTCCTTTCACCATCATTTCCTCCTAGTTACCTGACAACACATTTATTTATTTTTTACGTACCTCTGCACTCACCCATGAACTTGATCAACTCCCTATGTTTCTTCATTGGTGACGGACATTATTGTGTTTTTTTATTAATTATAACTGTCGGTGCTTTGTTTTGTCACAATTATTGTAACAATCTGGTGCCACTTGCATTTTCCGAGGAACTTTTATGTCGATAAGTATTTGGTTTTGAAGGACGTCATAACGCAGCCCATCACGTTCAGACCGATATTGCGGCCTGCTTTTGTCTCGAGCCTTTTGTGCAGGAAATAGGCCAAAATGAAGGTACGTAATCGGTCCCCATGTTTTCTCAGTTCTGCTTTGCTATCCACGTGAAGCAGGACGGTTCCTGGCAGTCGTAATTGGGGATTTGCAGTGTGATTTACGGGCCGCACTGACCGCAGACTAGTTCGCTGTAATTCAGCCCGAAGGGTTGTAAACGTCCAGGCCAAGGGCAGCGTCACTGGACCCAAACAGAGTCGCGTTCTGGAGCCAGTGGCTTTGAACTTGAAATTATGATGGGATATAAAATAAATATGGAATAGATAAATAACCACGGGAAGGGCATGGAAACCTGACCCTGGGTTGAACATTCTACATTAACCTGCAGCACCTTGTTCCGTGCAGATACTCTCCATAAATGTACCAGAGTACTCTCTGTAATGTACATGACTACTCTCTTTTCGTGCACCTGAATACTTTCTAAATATGCACCTGAATACTCTCAAATAATGCACCTGAATACTCTGTACATGCACCTGAACATACTATAAATGCACATGAGTACTCTCTATAAATGCACCTGCATACTCTTTAAACATGCACCTGAATACTCTCTATAAATGCACCTGAGTACTCTCCATAAATGCACCTGAATACTCTATATAAATGCACCTGAGTACTCTCCATAAATGCACCTGAATACTCTCTATAAATGCACCTGAGTACTCTCCATAAATGCACCTGAATACTCTCCATAAATGTACTTGAATACTCTCCATACATGCACCATAATATTCTCAATACATGCACCTGAGTTATGATTACTTTCTACACATGCACATGAATCCTCGATACATGCACCTGAGTACAATATATGAATGTATCTGAGTACTATCTCCAAATATATCTGAGTACCATCTATAAATGAACATAAACAGTCTCTATAAATGCACCTGGACACTCTATACTTGCATCTAAGTACTCTCGAAATGCAACTCAGTCTTTGCACTCTTCATAAGAAACGTAATGAAACCGTTTATGGCTTATTTGACTTTCCTCCTCCCATAGTCACATTGACCAACGCGAACATGTCAGGAGAAAAAGTGTAAGTAATCTTCTCCCTCTTGCCTTTTGCAATAAGTCTGGATGCTCTGATCAACAAGGCCGGAAAACAGAGGTTCCTCTGTTGAAGTGCTTAACTGATAAGCAGGATAGTTCCTGAAGCTCAAATGTCACCATATATATATATATATATATACACAGGGTGAAACAAGGACTTATATTTTTATTATATTGCAACTTTGTATTTGACATCAGAATGACATAAAACCGGCTTAATATTGTGCAGAGAAGAATAGAACAACTTTTCATTTCAACATATACTGTATTTTAGAAAAACTTTTCGACATAGAGCACGAGTCATCTATGTGATAAAGATATGCCTGGCATATTAAAAATATGTCGTCCTGTGTGTGTGTGTGTGTGTGTGTGTGTGTGTGTATGTGTATGTGTATATATATATATATATATATATATATATATATATGTATGTATATATGTGTGTGTGTGGATGTGTATCTGTGTGTGTGTGTGTGTGTGTGTGTGTGTGTGTGTGTGTGTATGTGTGTGTGTGTGTGTGTGTGTGTGTGTATGTATGTATGTATATATATATATATATACATGTATGTATATATACATGTATGTATGTATATGTATATATGTATGTATATATAATTATATATATATATATATATATATATATATATATATATATATATATATATACATATATATATATAATATATATATATATATATACAGTGAAACCTTGACTTAAGAGTTTAATTCGTTCTGTGACCGAGCTCGTAACTCAATTTGCTCGTTTCTCAAATTAAATTTCCCCATTAAAATGAATTGAAATGCTATTAATCCGTTCCAGCCCGCCAAAAACCACACCAATTTTTTTTGAAATATATATATATAAATATCTCGCGCTTTATATTTCACCTGTATGCAGCATACAAGTTGGCAGGATGGCCTGGACTGGAGGTACGCACACTTGACTCTAAACTGTCCAGCCTGGGTTTGAATCCCGACCCAGCTATAACCTGTCATGTCGGTGTTTCACAGGCAGGGTGATTCATCAATGTGTGTACCGCTAAACTGGGCGCCCCGTTTGCGTCCCATTAGTTGTTGGATGTTAAGGATCTCACCGTGTCTTCCACAAAGAGAAGGCGAGCTATCGCCGGCACTCTGAACAAGTTTTGGCCTGGCATGCTCTTCTCCTCTGCCATTATATACGTCCTCCTCGGCATCTTTTTCCAGAAGAGCCCTGTCTCGTCACAGTTGAAGATTTGCTGGGGGATGTATCCTTCGGCTACTATCAGTTCGGCAAAAGATATAATAAAATCTTCAGCTGCCTTCACATCCGAGCTTGCTGCCTCACCATGCCTGACGACGGAGTGAATGCCGGTCCTCTTCTTAAAATTATCAAACCATCCCCGACAGGCTTTGAGTGACTCTTCCGATGCCTCGTCCGTTGATGTTCCCGCCGTCTGCTGCACCAAATCCCCGTAAATGTCTCGTGCCTTCTCACAGATGATGCTCTCGGTCACGGTATCTCCTGCGAGCTGCTTCTCCGTCAACCACACAAACAACAACTTATCCATCTCTTCATGGACAGAGGTCCGGAGCTTTAAAATAATCTTAATGCCCTTGGCTGGCGTTATAGCCTTTATCGACTCCTTCTGCTTCAAAATCGTACATATCGTAGAAGTACTACGATCATACTGCCTCGCCAAGTCGACAACACGCACACCTCGCTCATGTTTTTCGACGATTACGTGTTTTATATCCAAGCTCGCTCGCTCGTAACTCAGATCTCGGCTCGCATCACAAAGCAAAAAATCGACAGAGCGACGGCTCGTATCTCGGAAAACTCGTAAGTTGGTGCACTCGTAAGTCAAGGTTTCACTGTATATATATATATATATATATATACAGGGTGAGTCAAAAGTAGTGCCCGATTTCTGTTTAATTATATATATATATATATTTCTGTCAGTTGATTGTTTGCCATTTGTATTACAGTGTACAAGAAGGTAGAAATAAATGAATGACATGTTTATCTAACCATTTATTCGGGGGAAAATTATTTCCCTTACACCTTACACCCCAGACCTTACACCTCCAGATTTCTTTTTGGGGGGGCTCATGAAAGACCTTGTTTATCATGAAAAGCCTCATACCATTCAGGACTTGAAGGCTCAAATCACTGCAAAGTATGAGGAAATTGATATCGAACTCTGCAAGCGTATGTGCTACTCTGTACCTGCTCGGCTGCAATTGTGCATTGATCACGAGGGAGGGCACTTTGAAAATTGCAAGTAAAACAGCTTGGTACACTTCCGTAATAATTTTCCCCCGAATAAATGGTTAGATAAACATGTCATTCATTTATTTCTACCTTCTTGTACACTGTAATACAAATGGCAAACAAACAAGCAACTGACAGAAATATATATATATATATATATATATATAAACAGAAATCGGGCGCTACTTTTGACTCACCCTGTATATGTGTGGATGTGTATATATATATATATATATTTGTGTGCGTGCGTGTGTGTATTTATGATTGTGTGTCTGTGTGTGTGTGTGTGTATATTTATATGTGTGCATACATATTACATATGTATGTATATGTATCTATATATGTATGTATGCAAGTACATATGTGTATTTATATACATATATGTTTGTATATGTATGTGTACTTATATATGCATGTATATATATGTATGAATGTATGCATGTATGTAAGTTTGTATGTGTATTATGTGTATATATCTACTGTATTAGTATTTACATATGCATGTATGTATGTGTATACTTGTATGCATATTAATGTATTTGTATCTATTTATGTGTGTATATTATGTGTGTGTATTTCTGTATGAATGTGTATGCATGTATATATATATATATATATATATATATATATATATATATATATATATATATATATATATATATATATATATATATATATATATATATATATATATATATATATATATGAGCCTGGTGTTAGCTTAACGGTTAGGGTGCTAACTTGGGACCCCAGGATCCTGAGTTTGAATCCCGGTCGATATATATATATATATATATATATATATATATATATATATATATATATATATATATATATATATGAGCCTGGTGTTAGCTTAATGGTTAGGGTGCTAACTTGGGACCCCAGGATCCTGAGCTTGAATCCCGGTCGATCATTGAATTAATGCCAGGGGGGTTGACTTGGCCTGTCACCCTTCCAAGATCAGCAAATTGAGTACCAGCTTGCTTGGATGAATGAGCCATTCGGGTAGCATGTGTCGGGGTGGCAACCCGTCCAGGATTGTGCCCAATATCCAAGGAAACTTTGGCGGCCCTATGCATCGTCATAGTACAAAAGGAATGGTCATCATATATATATATATATATATATATATATATATATATATATATATATATATATATATATATATATGTGTGTGTGTGTGTGTGTGTGTGTGTATATATACCTTCAGTTGCACGTCAGACATGGACAGCAGGTTCGTGAAAGATTTCCACAAAAATGTACCCGTTTGAATGGTTCCACACCCAGCCGCTGGCGAATCTGCATATGGTGATCCGCGAATGTCACGCTTAGAAAGTTACGAATTCAAAATCGTATTTGTATTCACTCAATTCCAAACGTCATTCCAATCATAAATTGATACTTTAACAAAATACTGTTTTAAATGAAGGTTGTATTGAGATATTATCAAATCAGCTCATTGTCTTCATCTGCCCACTTCCGGATTTGCGGCAGGTTCATATCGAGTTAATTTCAAAATCATGATTTTATTGAGGATTTTTTGGAACCTCCTACCTACCCGACAACATCTGCTGGGACCTCAAAACGTTCCACTGGAGGTTTGGCGGGGCTAGACCCAAAACTGAGGGAGTAATTTGGGGACGGACACACCTGTTTTATGATATAGATATAAACATATGTATAACATATGTATGTTTATATGTGTTTTTAATGTACGTATGTGTATACAGTACTGTATATGTATGTGTGTGTGTGTACATGCATGTATATGTATAATGAAAGTGCAGGTCGAACCTCTCATGCTTCATTCCTTTTTTTCTGGGTTATGATTGCACTTTCAAAGACCTTGTTGTAGCTCATTGGTTCCCAGCAACTGCGTTCTGCTCCTTTTTATTCTCGGACAGTCCTTCTCATCCTGCGGTTGCGGCATAATGCTCCGATATGAAAGGACCGAGATTTCTTCTTTTTCTAATAGATGTAAAGGCACAATAAAAAAATGCACCGTTTATTTGAAAGTTTCGTATGGCACATCCCTCCCCTAAAATCACACAGGTGCACCGAACGGTTCGTGGGCCCAGATTAAGCGGACTCAGAACATACAGCACCTCTGCGTATGATTTACAGCGATGTGCGCCTGCACAGCCGATTAAAAGATTCGCAGTTCCGCGGACTAGCCCTCGTTAAACATCATCTTGGTTTCATTACGGGATTATTCCCAAGCTGGTATTAAGGCCTCGTGGCTCTGCTGATTTACTGCAACTTTTCCCGCCCAATTTAGTGTTGCTATTGAATGCTAATGAAAGGCAAGCATTTTTCGCAAAACGTGTTTCGCTCAGCCCGACGCTTATTATAATGTTATTGCCAGTAAATTGTGATTCGCCGATGGATTTACATTTCGCTCCTAATGAAACGACCAGACGCACGATTCGAGTGCTGCGTACGTAATTAGTAGGCCTACGTGGTTCGCGAGCGAACGTTTCATAGCAAGTACGCGCCCTTCAGACGAAGCTTATTTGTTCCTGTTGATTGTTGCTTCATTTATTTAACGATGGACGTGACGAGCTGAATTGTGAGATCGTTTGCAGTGATTTTGTCGGAAAAAATTTTGAATTCAACTGTTGCAAAAAAATTGCGGGAATATTACTGAAAGCGACTTTCGGTAAATGTGAGACCTACAAGGAACGGGGTATTGAGCACACCGGCGGGTACCAGGTGATTACCGAGAAAGGCTCCAGGATCTTTGCTGAAGGGTGCGAACGTCTGTCGACTCGATATTCACATACGTACGCACGTTGCTTCGTGGGATGAGTCACTTAGCAACGAAGTAAAATTGCGTGTAAAGAGTGAGTGTGCCTGTGTCCACGAGCGAGTTTGCATGTTTTCCTGTGCGCGCTACCATGGCCGCCTGATACCGCATGCGGTGTAAGTGTCGTGGTTAATGGGCCTTCCCGTGATTTCCCGCCATGGCGGCCGCGTGACCGCTCGATGTGCGGCGTGCGAACGGCGTGCGCAGGTACGCAGCAAAGGTGAACACACGAATGCGTCTTGCATTCGAATGGTCATCAGACGTCAAAGCTGAGATGGCGACCGACGTTAGTTTGCTTTGTGGGAAACGTCGAACGTCTCCTTGTAGGCCTAAAACGTGCGACACCAACTCGGGCACGACGTGCAAAGGGCGCGCGCGGTTCACGCTCCACGAGACGCCGCGCGCACCTGCTTTAGCGCGTCGCGTGCAGGTAAAACGAAAACTCCGTCGGTACTCGATACGTACGAGCTTCGGGCTTCGTGTCCGCGCTCTGAACGTCCCCACGGCTCGCGGGCGCGTTTTAACGGCCGGTCGTGCCTGGGAAGGCGAGTCGTGTCGTGCCGCGGGCTGGGCTCGAATGCACGGCGGCCCCGTGCGGGGCACAGCGGGCGGGAAAGCGACGATTCGCACCGAGCGAGCCGGACGGCGTAACGCGGAGCTCCCGAAAACAATGTCCAACAACTGAGCCCGGGGGGGATGTTTGGGGGGAGGGTAGCCGATCGGGGGGAGGACGGGATGCTCCTGCAAAGAGCCACCGGTCGCCGTGCGGGACCACGTGGTTCGGAGGAACTTCGAACAAACGAGAAGCGACACCAGAGCCTTCAGTCCATTTATCGCAAAAGGAAAGGTTTCTTGCCGATGTTCGCACTTGGCGATCACGAGTGACCACCAAACACAAATTAGGCCTACAAGGAATTTGGACACAGGACAGGCCATTTGGCCCACAATGCTGTGCGATGGCAATCACCCCCACCCTACCAATTCAATTTGATCTATCAATCCATTAATCGATTGTGATAATATCCCCAAACTACCATTTACCTGGTCTCTGGAGATAGATTTACCTGGAGATACCAGCCTACCTACCAGTCCCACCAATGTCCAGGCACCCTTCTATCCCCAATACTTCTACGTACCTGTCTAATTCCAGTTTAAACCCATCTATTGTTTCTGATGCCAACATCTCCCCAAGCAGACCATGTGATTGTTATTATCGTCATTTTAAAAATCTCTTATTAACAGATGCTCCCTCATTCCAAACACAATCCAAGAGGCCTAATCTTTACACGCTTTATCAAACCTCCGTGACGATTATCTACATAAGTTGTAGACGCGCCATCCGACTTGCCACCTGGCATCCATGTGTGGCAGCTGTTTTGTTTACGCGACTGTGCGAGGTCGTTTGTTGGAGTGCCTTGTTCTGATAGCACTTGGTGTTCACGCAAAGCAACACAGCAAGAGAGACCAGAACTCATGATCAAATAAATCAAAAACATGTTCATAGCAATTGATTCACTCCTTATTTATTTATTTATTTAAATGTGTTTTGGTGATTAAAGGTTTGAGGCCCTCGGGGTATTTTAATAGGTTTGAATCTCCGATTGTACATTGGGTGGCTCGGTATTGAAGGTATACGCTAAATTTAACAAAAGTTCTCACTGTTGAGCTTGAAGAAGCTTCCCGACTTGGAAAGGGTTGCAGAAGGAGAATATTGAGACAAAAAAAAGAATGAAGAGGAAGATTCCCACCAATAACCCAAGTAAAAGTAAGTATGGAACCTCTGAGAATTGTCCTGGAGAATTAAATAATGAATATGCTGGACTGGCAAAAAAAACAAAAAAACCCTGACCTCACATGTTTATCTTCTTTTTACATTTTTAAGTGAATGGATATTTTTTGGAAGTGCAATTAGATTGAACTGCAGGGAAAGAGGCAAAACTGACCCATGATATTCTCTCCATGAAATTTCAATCAAAGCGCCAATTGTCACATCACCGCAAACTTTTATCGGAGTTTTGTGACTTAAAAGATGTCGCAATGTGAGGATTGTTTGCGTTTCATTGTAAACTATGTTAGCACCACCCTCATGTAAGATCGTACTTCAAATATATACTCTCCGCCATAAAATGCGAACATGTATAATTGACAACGGAATTGTTTAAGGACTGTTCCGGCCGTTCATTTCAAGTGCCCTTTTGGCACGAGGGATGCACAGAACACATGATTGCAAGTTTCCACGTATTGTAATTGCCTAATGCAATTAATCATTCAACACATGACACCTTCCGAGATGCCAGCATCTGGATCATCCCAAAAACACAATGATTGTATTATTTAACAATTCATTACAATGCCAGGTCTGTCAGAAAATGGGAGTAATCATATCATTGGACACCTTCACGCAAGGCCTTCCATTAGTCATGTTGCAAGGCTCTTTAAAGTGAATAGCAGAACTGTTTATGATCTCGGAAGATATTATCAAGGCAATTAATCAACAAGAGATTTGCCAAGAAGTGGATGTTCCAGGATAACGACTCCTGCTCAGGAAAGAGTACTACAAACACTTTCTCTCTGGACATCGCGGGATAAGTGACAACGCCGTCTTGAGGCATCTCTGTGAGGCAAGGATCCACGCTCGTCATCCTGTTCAGCGTCCACGACGTGCACCGCGACACATCCAAGCACGTTCACAGGGGTCAAATCGGCACTTCTGATGAATGCAGAGGCAATGGGGAAGTGTTATGTTCAGTGACGAGTCCAGGTTCTCCTTGAAAGGAATGAGGGGGGTGTACACAGGTCTACAGAAGATGCAAATGAGCGATATGCCCCCGCATTCCGAATATCAAGCAAGCAGCAAAGATTAGACGTGGAGGTGTCATGATGTGCTGTGGTATTTCTGAAAACTTTCACATCAACTTGATCCGTATTTATGGCAATCCGATGGCAGATCAATACATTAATGACATCTCACAGCAACATGTGTTGCCTTCCCTGAAGTAACATGGTCCAGCAATAATCTTTACGCACGATAATGCTCCTGCTCACTGAGCCATTCAAACAGGAATCTTCTTGTCAATGCCTGGGTTAATGCCATGACACCATGGTATGCCATCTCGCTAGATTTAAATCCTTTTGAACATCTCTGGGATATCATTGGTCGTTGCATTCAAACCTTGCCAAGACCCTCTGAGCAGGAACAGGAGCTGATTCTGGCATGGAATGACATTCGCCAGGCTCAGACTTGAGTGCTCATACAGTCAATGTGATGCCGGTGCAATGCAGTGATTGCTGCCAGAGGTGGAAATACGCGGTATTGAGATTGTTACTTCCGCCTTTTGATCCCTATGTGAGGACATTCACCACAACACAGCATTACGTGATTAGGTCACAATTAAAGGGACATGTCATTATGCAGCCTTTTTCTCTGCACCTCCTCTGTATCCCATGATGTCACATGAATAACTAGAGCTTCTAGGGAAGCAGAACTCAACTGAACTGACTGGACAACTTTAAAGTAGGTCAGTTGTCTGTACTAGATATGACTTAAATGAAAAGCCAACAACCTTGTGTAATAATTTACGGTCTTTGTATCCTTGTGTGGTAAGAGTCTCACACACCAAGTTTGATCAAAATCCATAAATATTCGTGGACGTTAAAGTCTTAACGTCGTTTCGGAGCTGAAAACAATATGGCGGCCTATGGCGGCCATTTTGTGACGGATCGGGTTGGAATGCAATAGCAACCTACCATGTGTGGTAAGGGTTAAACATTCTAAGTTTGATCAAAATCTGTTAATATTTGTGGACGCTAGAGTGTTAACGTCGTTTTCATGACCAAAAACAAAATGGTCGCCTAAGTCCACCATTTTTCAACGGATCGGGCTGAAATGTAATACCAACCTGGTCCTTGGGGTAGGGATGCTGCATGTCAAGTTTGATCAGAATCGGTTGATATTTGTGGACGCTGGAGTGTTAACGTCGAAAAGTTAACGGACGACAGACGACGACGACAGACGACGGACGCCGGAGGGTTCAGTAAGTGATGAACTCAACATGACGGTAGTCCAGTTGAGTTTAAAATGGTGGAGAGTGTGGGTGTATATATATATATCACACACACACACACAAAATCTCCTGTATCAGCGCTTGGGAGTGGACAGTTGTGACCGAGGCACCACAGCCTGTTCGAAGTTCTGTTGCAGTGAAGCATAAACATGAATAAAGTCCATCAAAACAACGACCCCAAAGGTTTACCTTACCTTTGTTCGACCATCGATGTTCTTTGTACTTTTTAAAGGAAGGAAATAAATTATAAATAAACGAGGTTTTAATAAATTTAAAAGAAGGAATCTTTTTTCACTTAAAAAGTTACACTTTTGGTCACATTCCCTCACCTTTTCTTCACTCAATATAATTGTTGGAACAGTAGAAAAAGTTAAATTTAATGCTCTGGCAATATGGAGAAGGAGGAAGGACAGCCCTGCTTAAAGAAAGCTTCGTTATAAGATGTACACTAAGTTTTACGAATCGATAATGTCATAAATTTTTCAGATTTTACTCCAGATTTCGATACTTATTTCGTGTATGGGATCCCCATCCTCTATTCTGAATCCAGATTTTGATTATATGCTTTAATTAGTACGAAAGACTAGATTGTGTTTCCAAGCCAAGGCACGTTTGAATAGGCCGAAACAAAATAGCAACGTAAGAACCCCGGCGTTGTGACAGATGCCTGGCCAAGATGATGCACCGCAATTTTGGTAAGGCTTATTTTGTTTTGTTTTGGTATGAGCTCCCCCTAAATTATCTTCAAAAGGTGGGTTTAAACATACCCAAACACCCAGTTTTCATTCATGCACTCCCGTGGAGTTCAATTGGTATACATGCAAAGTTTAGGGCTGCTAGGTTTCATGGTTTTGAAGTTATGGAGGAGACGCACATACACACACAAACACACACACACACACATAAAACACACACACACACACACACACACGCACGCACGCACATGCACACATTGCCTTTTATTATTATAGATTATATCTGTTATATATTTTGCAAGCAGATATTGGGGTGCATTCTCTGTGCAGACATAACTTAAACAGCCCAAACTTGACCCCTCTCCTGACTGAGGAAGTGATGTCATAGAAATGGCACAGTCCAAGCTCCACTCCTCTCCCAGCTGAGGTAGCGAGGTTCCACTGGAAGACTTTTGATTGTGGATATGTTCATTTACGGACAGTTTTGTCATGTTTTTTCTGGAATCATGGCTTTGAGTTCCATCAGTATGCAGAATTACACTTTCTATCCCACCTACAAAGCACGAACCTTTTATATGTCAGTGGTTATAAAGTATGCGGACACCCATTCTAATTCGTGGATTCGGCTGTTTCAGCCACACCCATTGCTGACAGGTATATATATGTATATATATATATATATATATATATATATATATATATATATATATATATATATATATATATAAAAAAAATATATATATATATATATATATACAGTATATATATATATATATATATATATATATATATATATATATATATATATATATATATATATATATATATATATATATATACACAACATGCATTTTAAGGCCATTTTCCCTGCTAGAGCGGGGGTTAGCCTTGCGGTCCCCATGACAATCTTCTCCATTTTGCCCTATTTTCTGCATCTCTCCTTGTTAACCCCCTTGCCCGCATTTCTTCTTCCACCATCTTTAGCCAAGTCTTTCTCGGTCTTCCCCGTCCTCTACTTCCTTCTACATCAATTTCCATCACTCTTCTCAACCAGTCACTTTCATCCTTCCTCAACACATGACCAAACCATCTCAGCCTGTTCCTCTTCACAGCATCAATCACAGGCAATATTCCCATCATCTTTCGCAATTCATCATTTGTCTTCCTCTCTCTCAACGATACTCTGCACATCCATCGAACCATTCGCATTTCCACCCTTTCCAGCCTTCGTTGCTGCTCTACGTTCATTACCCATGTCTCGCTCCCATAAATCATAACACTTCTCACACATGCAGCATACACCTTTCCCTTCAGCTTCAGCGACACTCTCCTCCTCATCAGCACGCCACTCAGTTCCCGAAACTTCTTCCATGCACATCTCACTCGAGCAACCATTGCCGAGTCTGATCCACCTTCTCCATTCAGCATGTCTCCGAGGTAGCAAAATGTTTTCACACCTTCCAGCTTCACGCCGTCTCCAAGATCCAACTCAACATTTCCTCCATCTGCAGCTCCCTCTGTGCACACCTTACATTTGAATGTAGCTGCCACAATGGTAAATGACCCTCTCAGACCACTACATTTTTGATGAACCCACTCAGTGCACATTGTACATTGAATGGAGTTCACTCCGACACCCTTCCTGCACACAGCACACGGCCACTTCCCAGTTCTTTCCACCTCACCACATGCTTTACCACTTGCCATCACCTTCGTCTTTCCGATATTCACCTTCAGACCTTTTGTCTCCATACATTCCTTCCACTTGTTCATCTTTTCCTTCAGTCCATCCATACTTTCCGCAATCAACACCAGATCATCTGCATACAACAACTCCCACGGTAAACCCTCCTTTACGTTCTGAGCCAGCACCTCCATCACAGCTACAAATAGTAGTGGACTTAGTACCGACCCCTGATGCACTCCCACCTTCACCTCAAACTCACCACTGTTCCCGTCCTTCGTCCTTACAGCTGTGCGCGCTCTTTTGTACATTGTACATTTGTACTTTTGTACATATATACAGTATATATATATATATATATATATATATATATATATATATATACAGACTTGGCATTTAATATGGAATATTTTTTTGTGGGGGTGAACTTACTTTTCAAGATGTCTTAGAACCAAAAGTTCATTGGAATTATGTTGAAATTATTCGAGATTTTGTTAATGTGACCTTTAAAAGAAACAAAAACCACATTTGACATTTCGAAGCAAATAAATTGATCCTTGAAAGTGATGTAAACTGATATCGAACTCAATTCATGGACAGTACTGTGGTAAACTTCTGTACGTTTTCCAGAAGTATCTCTTTATTTTGCACATTAGCCAAAAATGTTTTTTAACAAAAACAAAAGTTAAATTACGACTGGGATTACGGACAGTAAAATTACAGTTCAGTACTTCGTGTAAACCCCACGAGCATTCAGGAGATCAAGTACACGTTGAGGCATGCTGTTCACGAGATTTGCCAAGGTTTGGACAGGAATCGCTTACCATGCAGTGACAATAGCCTGCTGCAATTCATGCACAGAGGTCGGCTGCTGGTCCAAGTGGTCGATTTGACGCGTTAATTCTGCCCACAAGTTCTCCATCGGATTCATATCCGGGGACATGGCAGGCCACTCCATATGCTCTACACCACGGTCAGCAAAAAAGTGTTGGAACATGCGAGCACGATGAGGCCGTGCATTGTCATCTTGGAAGACAAAGTTTCCTCGAAAGGCTGCACGAGCAAATGGAAACAAATGTTTCTTCCAGAATGGCCCTGTGCTTGAACTGCTTCAGGTTTCCATTCATAACAACCAGGTCAGTTTTGCCCCCTGCATGAAAAGCAGCCCAAACTGTCACCCCACCACCTCCAGCTTGGACTCTTAGCACTATGCAATCTTCTTTGTAGGCTTCATGCACTTGTCTGTGCATTCGGACGCGGCCATCTTGACGATAGACCAGAAATCTAGACTCGTCACTGAAGATCACATTATTCCAGTGTCCTGGCTGCCATTGACGGTGCTCTCTGGCCCACTGCAATCGGCGCTGGCGGTGTTGTCTGGTCAGACATGGCTTTCTCAGGGGACGCCTGGCACGATAGCCTGCTGGAACCAGTCGTTGGTTGACTAGCCTTCTGGATACAGGCACATTTGTCAGTTGCTGCCACTCAGCCCTAGGTTGATTAGCTGACTTGGTACGGCCATTGCGGACTAACCGGTGCAGCTGGCGATCATCCCTCCTTGTGGTTCTGCGGGGACGTCCTGGCCTCGGTATTGGAGTAGGGACACCCCTCTGAGCATTTCGTTTCAGGATCTTTGACACCTGCCCTTGAGTGATGCCATACTGCCGAGCAATAGCACGCTGTTTCATGCCATAATTTCGTAAAGCCACCACTCCATGACAAACAGCATTGTCGAGTTGACGGACCATCTCCAGAGGAAGCGGCAATAACTGTTGGAGACGTGCAGCAGTTGTTTTCCACTAATACAGAACGCAACAACCCTTGTATACCCGACTCTGAAGCCAATCATCAAATGCACCTGTCCGTACATTTTTCCATGCCACCTGTGATATAATCCTGTTGTTGACTTCTTGCTGCGACAGACAATCAGTGACATGGTTCTTTTAACAAAGAAATCACCAAAGTGTAAAAGAAACTCACCAGATTGATATACTGAGTTAAGAAAGGAAACCCAAGTCAAGAAAAAAATAATTCCATATTAAATGCCAAGTCTGTATATATATGTATGTATATATATATATATATATATATATATATATATATATATATATATATATATATATATATATATATATATATATATATATATATATATATATACAGTGCATTCAGAAAGTATTCAGACCCCTTCAATTTTTTCACATTTTGTTATGTTGCAGCCTCATGCTGAAATCGTTTAAATTCATTTTTTCCCTCATTAATGTACACTCAATACCCCATAATGACAATGAGGAAACAGCATTTTAGAAAGTTTTGCAAATTTATTAAAAAGAAAAACCTGAAATATCACATTTACATAAGTATTCAGACCCTTTGCTATGACACTTGAAATTTAGCTCAGGTGCCTCCCATTTCTCTTGATCATCTTCGAGATGTTTCTACACCTTGATTGGAGTCCACCTGTGGTAAATTCAAATGATTGGACATGATTTGGAAAGGCACACACCTGTCTATATAAGGTCTCACAGCTGACAATGCATATCACAGCAAAAACAAAGCCATGAGGTCGAAGGAACTGCCTGCAAAGCTCAGAGACAGGATTGTGTCGAGGCACAGATCTGGGGAAGCCTACAAAAAAATCTCTGCTGCATTGAAGGTTCCCAAGAGCACAGTGGCCTCCATAATTCTTAAATGGAAGAAGTTTGGAACAACCATGTCTCTTCCTAGAGCTGGCCGCCCAGCCAAACTGAGCAATCGGGGGAGAAGGGAATTGGTAATAGAGGTGACCAAGAACCCGATGGTCACTCTGGATGAGCTCCAGAGATCCTGTGTGGAGATGGGAGAAACTTCCCGAAGGACAACCATCACTGCAACACTCCACCGATCTGGGCTTTATGGCAGAGTGGCCAGACGGAAGCCTCTCCTCAGTGAAAGACACATGAAGCCTGCTTGGAATTTGCAAAAAAGCACCTAAAGGAATCTCAGACTTTGAGAAACAAGATTCTGTGGGCTTTCATGTGTCTTTCACTGAGGAGAGGCTGTTATATCAGAAAAGTGGGGGGGACCAACTCCATATTAATGCCCATGATTTTGGGATGAGTTGTTCGATGTTCCGGTGTCCACATACTTTTGGTCATGTAGTGCATGTATGTATACATACAGTCACCTGAAAAAGTAAGTACACCCCATGTAAAGTTTTGACTATTTCAACATATTTCAACATAGAGCTATTTGACCTATTTGATCTTCATTTTAACAATATTGATAGACAAAGGTGATATAATATAACAAATATCATGGAACATTTCATTTTGTTGTCCATTGTATAATTTAAATAAACATAAATGCAAATTTCGCATGTGGAAAAAGTAAGTACACCCTACATTTATCACTATTTCATATACCTAAAATTAGAATCAGGTGCACCAGCTCAGGTGCAAATGATTAGAACATCGTTAGAGAGGATCTTGGAGGAACCTGTTTTATTTAAACCTCAGACATTTCGTTTGGTTTGCTCTTTGTTGTTGAAGTGTGTGGCGTCACCATGCCTGGATCAAAAGAGCTCTCTGAGGCCTTCAGAAAGAAGGTTATAGATGACTACGAGTCTGGGAAGGGATTTAAAAAGATCTCCAAACAATTTGAAATCAATCATTCGACTGTCCGGAAGATCATCTACAAGTGGAGAAGATTCCAAACAACTGCCAACTTGTTCAGGCCAGGCCGCCCCAGCAAGTTCAGCCCGAGAGCAGACCGCAAGATACTGAAGGAAGTCTCTAAGAACCCCAGAATGTCATCACGGGACCTACAGGTAGCTCTTGCCACTGTTGATGTCAAAGTGCACGAGCCTACCATTAGAAAGAGGCTGCACAAATTTGATCAACATGGGAGGTGTGCCAGGAGGAAACCTTTGCTATCCAGAAAGAACATCAGGGCAAGACCAAAGTTTGCCAATGAACACCTGGGCAAAGACCAGCACTTCTGGAACAATGTGCTCTGGACAGATGAGTCAAAGGTAGAGCTATTTGGCCACAGTACCAGAAGACATGTTTGGCGAAAAGCAAAGACAGCATTTGACCACAAGAACCTGATACCAACTGTAAAGCATGGTGGTGGAAATAGTTTGTTTTGGGGCAGCTTTGCTGCATCAGGGCCTGGGCAGCTCACCATCATAGAATCCACTATGAATTCTTCATTGTACCAGAGCGTGCTTGAGGATAATGTGAGGCCATCTGTCGGAAAATTGAAGCTCAACCGAAGGTGGACCTTGCAACGTGACAATGACCCTAAACATACCAGTAAATCCAGCAAGGAATGACTGAAAAGAAAGAAATGGAGGGTTCTGGAATGGCCAAGTCAAAGCCCGGATCTAAATCCCATCGAGATGTTGTGGGGGGATTTGAAACGTGCTGTGCATGCAAGAAACTCCTCAAACATTGCACAGCTGAAAGAATTCTGCATGGAGGAGTGGGCAAAAATTTCTCCCAGTCGATGTCAGAGACTGGTAGACAGTTATAAGAAACGCCTACTTGAGGTTGTTTCTGCCAAAGGGGGCAATACCACCTATTGGAGCCTAGGGTGTACTTACTTTTTCCACATGCGAAATTTGCATTTATGTTCATTTAAATCATACAATGGACTACAAAATGTAAATGTTTCATGATATTTGTTATATTATATCACCTTTATCTATATATATTGTTGAAATGAAGATCAAATAGCTGTATGTTGAAATATGTTGAAAAAGTCAAAACTTTACATGGGGTGTACTTACTTTTTCACGTGACTGTAAGGTAAGATCAACAGGTAAGTGAATCTCTTCGTGACCTCAACATCTTCGCCACAAACAGGCACAGACAAGACAGCAGCATCCAAGATGTCATCAAAAGCCTGGATCTTGGTTTTGACCCAGGTAGTCTGTAATCCCAGCTGCTCCACCTCCTCATTCAGTGCCTGGAGGGCTCCCATTAGAATATCCAGCATCTCTGCAAAGATGACTGCGAAATCAAGGTCAGAGATCTTGACACTCTCAAACGATGCACCGCAGCCTGACCTCTCCGACATCCTCTCCAGAATCCAGTCCATACAAGCGCTGAAGAGTGTGGGAGCCAGTACACACCCCTGCCGAACTCCAGTAACAACTGGAAATAAGTCAGAGATGGAGTCACCACACCTCACAGCACTCTCAGGACTAGGGTATAGTTCAGAAATCAGATTGATCAGCGTTGGTGGCACCCCACGAATACCAAGAATCCTCCAGAGGGCATCCAGATTCACCGAATCTAACACTTTGCGGAGCCAAACATAGGCTGCATGCAGCACCTGACGAAACTCTCGCTTGCGTCCGGTGAGGACCCGAAGCGCAAGGATATGGCCAATCGTTGACCTCTCTGGTGTAAAGCCCGACTGCTCTGGTCGCTGGTGCTCGAGCATATGGCAGCGAACCCTCTCAAGAATGATCCAAGCAAAGACCTTGCCCTGCACTGAGAGTAGCGTCACCCCTCGGTAGATTTTGCAGTCCTGGTGATCACCCTTCCCTTTCCAGAGGTCAACAAGGCCCCTCTTCCAGTAAGTTAAAAGAATATACATTGCATTTGACAAACATATTGCATGTGTAGCTTGATTTTACCCTTATTCAGGAGGCTGCTTCAGCAGAATCGACGCTCTGTGAAGAGTATAGTCCATCAGAGAGAGGGAGCTATGGCTTTATCTAGTCAGGTGCTATATAGGAAGAAGGAGAAGAAGAAGAAGAAGAGCCATTAATTCATGTCTTCAGATGCCTAGGACTGCCGAGGCAGTTTTCATTGGCTCATGGGTAGGTCGCCACTCTGATGCAGGATACTCGAATGGCTCATTCTTCCTTGTAAGCTGGTACTCATCCCATTTTGGTAACATCAGAAGGATGAAACCGGGTCAAGCCTAAAACCAAGTCTGCTCTTGCTTGTATATCTTACTATAATTCACCAAATGTCCGTCCGTCTGTCTGTCCGTTCGAAGGTACCGCAAAAACAGCAAAACCGATCGCAACGATATTTTGGGTGGGTATTCCTAGGACCCCTGGAGTAAAATAGGCTATATTGTTTTTCCAATTTTTCCAAGTTTCCAATTTTCCAATTTTCCAGTTTTTCCAAACATGATGGAATAATATTTACCGATATGAACAGTGATGTGGCTTTTGTTGAAATTCTACAAATACTGTTTATTCTACGTACCAGAGAGAGTAGATCGACTCCTGACGAACTCTTCCTATATAAACGTGCGGCTCCGAAGTAACATGACAGCGTGTGCAAAGCGACTGAGAAAGACGTGTAGCGGCCGCTTCCGTTTTGCAGAATTCAATCTTTTTTCAAAATTGGCGCCATGTACTGTTTAGATTTTGATGATTTGCATGTGATATGATTCAACGGATGTTTATATGAATCGTTTAAAATAAAAAAAGCCTTCAATTTCTGATATTTTGCCTTTTCATTTGGGCCTCCCAATTGAAGCCCCGCCCATACGGCGGGTACCGTTGCTGGACACTTAAATTTGCAGAGTATATCTCTGGTAAATTAATTTGGTAAATTGTAAGGAATCTCATCCTGAGTGCGCATGCACATATTGCGATAAAGCAATTGCTTCTGTCTGTCTGGCGGTGAAACAAAATTGAATTTTTTTTGAAATATCATGCTATATATCGTTTTTGGCCCTTTCACTCAATGGTGAGGAATCACTTACAAATTAAATAATTATTGTGTCCGGATCTGAATTCGGATCTTCACCAAAATGGAAGCGATTCGTCCTTGTCAAACCCCCAACTAGTCCACCAAGTTTCATCTGAATCCGCCCATAACTTTTTGAGATATTGTGGCATATATTGTTATTCGCAAGTAACAAGCAGACAGGGGTGAACGCATAACCTCCATCCACCTTCGGTGGCAGACGTAAACATACATACAGGAGGGTTATTCCAAAAATTATCCCCTTCCCTCACCTCCACACACACACACACACACACACACACACACACACACACACACACACACACACACACCCATATACACACACACACACACACACACACACACACACACACATACAAACACACACACACTTACAAACACACACACACACACACACACACTACATACACACACACTACATACACACACTGACACACACACATACATACACACACACATACACATACACACACACACACACACACATACACATAGACATACACACATACATGCACACATACACACGCACATACGCACATACACATACACACACATACACAAACACACACACACACACACACACACACACACATACACACACACACATACATACACACATACATACACACACACACACACACATACATACATACACACACACCCACACACTACTTAATAGACCATCCTATTGATAAACTTTATTCATGTCAAATTGTTCTCCATAATATCCTTCCTCATCGATGCACTTGTTCATCCAGTGGTGAAAGAACTCTTTTTGATCCCATTGCAGAAGTCTTCCTTTTGAAGAGTCCTTAACACAGTGGACATGCCTGAATCCAGACTTGAACAGTGGACAGGCCTGTGTTAACTTCTTCAGAAGATGCAAAACGTCTTCCCTGAGGCTTGGATTATTTATTATTTTACTTTCTAAAATGTCTTGGTCAGAGGTCAGAGAAAATTATTTTATGAGCATATATATTCTGCATCACAATGAATGTAACAAGAGTTCAGATGTAATCTTCACTGAAGTTTTCTGTAAAGGCAATATCCTTGGCATTGGATAGAAATATTTGAATTCATGAAGCAAAAAAAGTTTGAAAAACCTGATATTTGCCAGATTATTCAGTGAATAAATAGACCGGCCCTCGGTAGAGCACATACCTCCACCAGGCTGAATAGTTGATGATTTGTATCTCACTGATAGACCGGATCTGGATTCGGATCTTTACCAAAATCTAATCAATTCGTCCTTGTCGCACACCCAACCTGTCCACCAAGTTTCGTCGAATCCGTTCATAACTTTTTGAGATAACCTGCTCACAGATAGACAGACAGACAGGGGTGAAAACAATCTCCATCCACCTTCGATGGCGGAAGTAATGAGACAATATAATATGTAATTTTGCAAGACCTTTTACTTAACAATGTAAAAGTACAGCAACAAAACCTTTGGGAGCACCCTCGTACCTTACACATATGGTCAAAGTAGAAACTAGAAAGCATCTGAGAATTAGAGTCCCTGTATAAAGAGAGTTGCGCCATGCGCTGACCCGAGATTTCTGGTCACGTGATTTCGTGGCGCCATTTTGTGTCTAACTTCACCGTGCGTGAACGTCAGCTTGGTACGGGAATGTTGTTTATTGCCAAACAAAATGACTGGTTGTTCTGCTTTTGGTTGTTCAAACCAATCTGGGAAATATAAGATGTATAGATTTCCAAGTGATAAAGTCAGAAGACAAATTTGGGAAGCGAAAGTCAGACGAAAGAGCTGGAAAGCGATCGACTCCTCGAGACTCTGCCAGGTAGGCCCACGCCGCTTGATGATCGATGTTCAAAAGCAATTCTATCTGCTCGGTTTTTTTTTTGGTTGTCTGTCCGTTGAAAACCATTTTAAAGGGAAGTGATTTGTGTTTGTTTATAATCTTCAAGGAGCTGACCAAAAATGCATTTCCGTGGGAAGAACCCTGCTCAATTTTTTTCGGGTAGTCCTAGCGGACCGCATATTGTCATTGATTGATGAAATGTCCCGGTACAGTGACATTGCCTGGTCTGCGGTTGGGTAGTCTGCGGGCAATGTCACTGTACTGTTTCAGAGGGAATTAATTTTGATTTTATAGGGGTGGGAAACCCATGGTCCGTTTTGTTTTCAGTTGTCTGTCCGTCCATTCAAAACTTATTCCGAGGCAAGTTATTTTTTTGGTTTAAAATCTTTAGCCTAATCGGCAATCATAAAAGCAATTTTAGGGGGGGACCTGCTCAATTTTTTTGCGGGTTGTGCAGCCATCCATACGTCCAAAATTTGACGAGTTATTGTTTGCTTTGTACAGTGCTCATGCGTCTTGTGAGGGGGATGCTCACTTGTGAGGAGTGAACGGAGTAGTGATGAGTCTCACTTGTGAGGAGTGAACGGAGTAGTGATGAGTTTCACTTGTGAGGAGTGAACGTAGTGGGATGAAGTGTTGGTCTGGTCAGAGTGTTGTATTACGGGCAGAGTTTTCTTACGGTCTGAATGTATGAATCATGTTCTGTACTGAATGTATGAACCAAGTTTTGTACTGAATGTTTACTGTGTTGGCCTCATCGTGTTCCTGGTGAAATTAAACAAGTTATGGTGAATACGACGTCGTATCTGTGCTTTTACATATCTGTTCGACTCGACGAACCGTGAACACTGCAGGTATTTTTAAAAGTTTTTTCTCTGTTTAATTACGGCTTGACGCAGTCGAAAATTAAGTGTTAATTAAGTCGCCAGCTATGAAACATATTAATCGATCAGGCAATATCCATCAGAGTTCTGGGCAAGGGTGTAGTAATAAATGAACGTTTCAATCTTACTAGATGCCGATGACGTTTTCCTTATGTCAGAGACAGAAGCTGACTTGCAGCTTGTTAAATCATTACAATGGAAATTGAATATAAATGTCGATAAAACTAAAGTTGTACACTATAGAAATATGGCAATACCACGTACAGAATTTGTTTTAAGTGTGTTAGACTATATGTCGGCTGGAAGTCCTACACCGGAATTGCTCTCGGCACCCTTTAAAAAATATTGGATATGCCCACACTCCTTTCTAAAAGTTATTAAAATTCAGAGAACGACAGCATTGGTTTGTCTTACTTATAATGTTAGCTCTTATATGCAGTGTTGGCTTGTAATATGCATTGCCATACCACTTTTAATATCACCACACAGCTCTTTTTCACGGCAATAGCTGAGTTTTTGACAAAACAAATATCACCTGTATGTAATAATAAGACTAAATATGTGTAGTAAAATTTTTTTTAGCAGGTTTAGAATATATCACCCCATATCGCGAATGTACATGTATATCTAATCCGACACACTTAGACACAAAATGGCGTCCAAATTTGAGTTGACACAACTCTCTATATACAGGGACTCTACTGAGAATGCAAAGGACGTCCATGTCTGTTGGTATTCAGACGTCTTTTTCCTCTTCCGTATGCACAAAATAACGAAAACATTTTTTAAAATACAAAATGAAAATCGATGATTTTATGCAGCCTTGGCCTTTGAGCTTTAAATATAAAAAATAATCAGCTTCTAACTTTTGATTGGTAAACCAATTCAGTGACCCAATATGCAAATTCTTAAAATTTCAGCTCAATTGGAAGAAAATTGACGATTTTATGTGATGCTGATCTTTGACCTTTTGACCAAGTTATTAATTTGCCTTCCCCATATTATCATAATAAAGATTTATTGAAAATTTGATGACAAAACTCAAATGATAACTTTAAATTTCAGGTCAATTGAATGAAAATTGATGATTTTCGGTGACACTGACCTTTAACCTTTTGACCTTTTAACAAAATTATTCATTTGTCTTCCCCCATATTATCATAATAAAGCTTTGGTGAAAATTTGATGACAAAACTAAAATGGTATATTAAAATTTCAGGTCAATTGGATGAAAATGGATGATTTTATGTGATGCTGATATTTGCTAGACCTTTGACCTTTTGACAAAATTATTAATTTGTCTTCCCCCATATTATCATAATAAAGCTTTGGTGAAAATTTGATGACAAAACTGAAATGGTATATTAAAATTTCAGGTCAATTGGATGAAAATGGATGATTTTATGTGATGCTGATATTTGCTAGACCTTTGACCTTTTGACAAAATTATTCATTTTTCTTCCCCACCTTATCATAACAAAGCTTTGGTGAAAATTTGAAGACAGAACTCAAATGGTATTAAAGTTACGGCCAGGACAGACACACAGACATAAAGACAGACAGACAGCCAAAAGTGAATGCAAAACCCTGTCTCCTGCTGTGCAGCACGGGATGGCTAACGAGTGCAGTCGAGAATCAGGTTCAACGTTTAAATGACTGACATTCTTTAAGGACTGTGTGGACAACATGTGCCCAAGTCATAATATACCCTGGAGTCAGACTTGTATAAGTAAGTGTAGGTGTAAACAGAGACGAGCCAATAAAATAATTTGGAAAGGCGAACGAGAATCAGAGAAGGATATGTCCAGAAATATTGTTACATTTGTGGGGTAAGTGACGAATTGCCATAATGGACATAGGATGTATAGATTAGCAGGGACCGTGTGACGCGTCGAAAGCCCATTTTGATGTACATACGCAGGGTAAACGTTGAGCATAAGAGTGGTTGCATGTCGCCATAAGTGGCGTGGCTTTTGTGTTAATTAATTATACTGCAAATTACTAACCCCCAGTGTGTAATTGGCCTCCTGTGATTTTTCCTACATTTTTATTTCATCTAAAAAGGGCCGCCATTACAACAACGGCCATTAAACCGACATTGCCGACAGTGCCTGGACGTAACGATCGGCAAGTGAACCCCGCTCAGCCGAACATTCCTGAAGGACGGCAAGACTCTCCCTCAAAGGATCATAACTGACAGGCCACACCCCGTGCTTTGTCATTAGGCGTCAAGCAGGCCGTGGGGCCCCGCCCCAAAGGGGATGATTGGTCGTGGAGATGGGATGAATTGATGGGACGTCAGGATTGGTTGTATGACGTCAGACAGCTGGAAGGTTCGATAAGAGGAAGAATCCGTTATCTCTCGCTCTCTCTAGTACTCGCTGCGTGGCGGGCGGTCGCAGCATTTTTTGCCTCTCTCTCTGTCCTGGGCTTCGTGGCGAGCGGTCGCATTTCATCTCTCTCTCGTTCTGGTGCTGGGCGCAGGCGGTCGCATTTTGGTTCCCTCTCGCTTCTTTTGTTCTGGATTGGAAAAAGACGGTTGTGCTTCATGTCGTGTGCGCCTGAGATAAACATTGGAGCTTTGAGGGGGAAGGTAAAGCGTATAGCGACTCCACGCCATCTTGTGTGTTTCCCGCGGTTGAGGCTACCCCACCAAGTGCTCGCCGAGACCAGAGCTGAGTGCCAACTAAAAGGGGGGATTTTCTTCTTATTTTCTTTGATCACTCCCTTGTCTGTTACGTGTGTCTGAGTGGAGACGTCTCAAATTACAAATTATAGTTTTGTTTTTTTACCTTAACATATATTTTGCCATTTTATCGTCTCATTATTATTTCATTACTTTCATTATTTGTTGCATTTTACTTTTGTGTCATGTTTGTTTACTTGTCTGTGGGTTCATGTAATAAACCCTGTGGCGGCCGTCCATTCAGCTAAGGGTTTGGGGCCTTTCCGCACGCACGAAAAGATAATCCCGCCAAGTTTCGAAATACGCCTCGGAGTTAACTATTCGGCTATCTGTCCAAGGCTGGTCTTCATCTGCTACAGACTTGACAATATTAAAGATAATAACAAGGTATTCTTTAAGTACATAAGGGGTTAAGTAATGAGGAATAGCTCCAGGTAGGAGTGGAGGATGTAAAAAAGCAGTTGGGAAAGAGCTCAGAGAAGATAATGTTATCGGTGAGATAATGTGCATCCAAGAGTAGTGAAGAAGGTGGCAGAGCAGATAAACGTGATGTTGAGAGATATCTTTAACAGGTCATTGGAGTCAGGACAGATACCAGATGATTGTAACATTGTTATTTAAGAAAAGATCCAGAGAGGAATTGGGGGACTGTATACCTGTTAGTTTAACTTCAGTTGTGGGGAAGATGTTGCAGGCGTTAATTGGGGATCAGATTAGGAACCATGTGAATGAATTTAAACTAATCAAAGTAAGTCAGCACAGATTTACTAAAGGGATATCATGTGGTGTATCTAGTCATCTAGACTTTCAGAAGGTTTTGATAAGGTACCACATGGAAGGATGTTGGTTAGGGTGCGGGCTTGTGGAGTGGCTGGTAGAGTAACTAAATTAATTAGACACTGGATTTGTGATAGGAAGCAGAGAGTGGCTGGAAGTGAGAGGATGTTTGGCTGGTTTAGAATTGTGACCTGTAGGCGATTGACAGACAAAGACAGAATAACGAACAAGACCAACCAGTGTATAGTACTTCAAAAATGTACGATTTTCGCAAGTAACAGACAGACAGGGATGAAAACATAACCTCCACCCACCTCCAGTGGCGGAGGTAAATATTGGAGTGACTGGAGAAGGATCTGGGGGTGGTGATAGATTTACAGGGTAAGCAGACAGCACAGTACCAGGTAGCTCTAGGTAAAGCAGACAGGGTTTTATGTTGTATTCTTAGGGGGATCAATTAATAAATCAAAGGAAGTAGTTTTAACACTCTATAGGATTTAGTGAGGCCTCCTCTAGAATATTGTGGAAATCTTTGGTCACCACATCTCAGGAAGGACATATCTACCACAGATAGGGTTCAGCATTGCGCTACGAGATTGATTCTGGGGTGAACTAAACTATCCCTGGAAAGGTAGCGGCAGAGACAGTAGATACGTTTAAACCGGAATTAGATAGGTACCTATAAGCATTGAGGATAGGGGTGTTCATGGGCCCTGGTAGGATTGATGGGTTGCTTTGCTATTGATGTGTGATTGCTGGGAGAGGATCTTGTGAAAAAGGGTATTTGTTGTCAGGCCATTGTTTGTTCATTCCTCGTATTGCAAGCTCCTTCCTTCGACCTCTCCTACCCCCAAAAAAACAAAGGTAAACTAGAATGTGCTGGCTAGGTAACCAGAACAAGCCGATTCGATTTTGTTTCGGTCCAAATCCAGATCCAACCTATCAGTGGGATTGCAACCATAAACTGTATGGGATGAAAACATGGGATGTAATGGGATGATGGGATGAAAACATGGGATGATGGGATGAAAACATGGGATGAAAACTGTTCAGCCTGGAGGAGGTATGTTCTCTACCGAGTGCTGTTTTAGTTATTTGCTGTTATTACCATCGCCAAGGGAGAGGATATTGCATTTGGGTCCATTTGATTATAATTACTTTGCAAAAATATATATATTTGACAAGTATGTTGATCACTCCGGTTTGTGTGTGTTTGTGTGTTTGTCTGTCCTCTCACTTATACTTGCCCACAGGTCACAATTTTAAACTGATCTCCACGGAACTTCACCAAATGGTAGAGTATGTGGTCCGACAAAATCCTATTTATTTTTGAGCTCAAAAGGTCAACATAGGTCAACCACTTTTTTCAAATTTCTAAAATCCTCAATTTTCATCCGATTGACTTGAAATTTGAATAGGATTTTCATATCAGCGAAATGAATTCAACCAACAACTATTTTTGAGATCAACATTGGCCAAAAGGTCAACATAGGCCAAAAGGTCAACCACTTTTTTCGAATTTCAAAAATCCTCAATTTTCATCCGATTGACTTGAAATTTGAATAGGATTTTCATATCAGCGAAATGAATTCAACCAACAACTATTTTTGAGATCAACATAGGCCAAAAGGGCAACATGGGCCAAAAGGTCAACCACTTTTTTCAACTTTCTAAAATCATCAATTTTCATCCGATTGACTTGAAATTTGAATAGGATTTTCATATCAGCGAAATGAATGCAACCACCAACTATTTTTGAGATCAACATAGGCCAAAAGGTCGACATAGGCCAAAAGGTCAACCACTTTTTTCAAATTTCTAAAATCAATTTTCATCCGATTGACTTGAAATTTGAATAGGATTTTCATATCAGTAAAATGAATTCAACCAACAACTATTTTTGAGATCAACATAGGCCAAAAGGTCAACATAGGCCAAAAGGTCAACCACTTTTTTCAAATTTCTAAAATCCTTAATTTTCATCCGATTGACTTGAAATTTGAATAGGATTTACATATCAGGTCACTGAATTCAACCACCACTTTTGAGGTCAAAAGGAGGCTCTACCGAGTGCCATTCTACTTTATTCTCTTTTGCCAAGTGTCACTCTATGAGTGATTTTTCATTTGTTTGTTTGTCTGTTTGTTTGGTTGTTTGCACAGAACATGAGTATGCTTTTCTCTGCAACCGTTGGTCTGATTGCCAAGGAATTTTCACCATAGTCTCCTTCTGTATAATTTTTTAAAAGAATAATTATTAAGTCATAGGTCATGTGATACAGGCGCCATCTTGGAAAAAACGAAAAACTTTGCACCTCTATATCTCAGAAACCGCTCCATTGAAAAAATTGAAACATGTCTCATTGTCAAGTACTCCCCATGGGGAACAACATATATTCATGATGAGGTCATCGGTGCCTTCGTTATGACGTCATAATTAGACAAGTAGAACGCCTGATCCGATCAGTTTGAGATTTCTTGAGCATGATCGACACAAAAATTGTATGGCTGAATTAAATTGTTGACGTCATCGGTGACGTGGTACGGCAGCCATATTGGATTTAACATAAATCTACGTCGTCAATAAACCACAAAAACAAAGCAGCTAATAAAGACCACACAAAATACACCACACAAACACGTCCTGGCGAGCGTCTGCAATCTCTGATTGGTCTTTCCTGTTATTATTGGATAGCTCAGGATGCTTCATGCGATAAATTGGACGTCCGCCTGAGCTTTCATATTGAAAAGTGAAAAACATTTCCTGCAACCTTCTGCCATTTCGTATACTCGAGAGAATAAACAGAATTTGAAATTCTAAGAGAATATAACATCTTACATCATTCTACGTTCGACGTTGGATTTTTTTTTTTTATTCACAAGCTTATTTGACGAGTAACGTAGTTACATCAGTCATGGTTGACCTTTCACCCGGAAAATAAAATCTCCTGCAACATCAAAAAAAAAACATGGATGGGCCCATGTGCTGCAGTCCGTATAAGTTGCAGCTTTTTCGTTCGTATTTCTTCCAAATTAACCAGGTACAGGTGGATTGCACACTTACGCGCGTTTTACGCTCATTCATTGTGTGCTGGAAAATCCGTCCGAAGATCGCATGACGTCATCGTGGTCGCCGCTCGAGGAGGTTTTCCCACAAATCTGAGTTCAAAGTGGGACGTTTATGTTCATCGATCCCAGGAAAGCAGCTTTGACGGGTCTTGCTCGCAGTATTGGTTACCATGACAAAGACGTGCTTTTGCCGTGCAGTGGTGGCGAACATCTGACGTACGGTTAACGACATTCATATTACCACGTTATTGTCAAAGCGTGATGACGTACCTACGTCGTCCTAGCAAGTCGGTGATCGTCACGTGGATCGCGGCCCGAGTTGATGGAGGTCACGTGACGTCGGTTTTTAGTACAAGCAGTGTGGACGACCTCAGGTCTAAAATGCTTCGTTTTTAATTCGCCATGAGATGTTAACGTTAGCCAGCGGGTACAAGGAGAGTGGACAGCCAGCTTAACGCGCTCAAAAGGACGAGGTGCGTGGCAACGTGTGCACGTGATCAAATGGTAAGTCATAAACCAAGTTGATCCACATTGTTCAGATCGGAGGAAGCGCGCGACGCCGCCATGATTGCACGCGCTGGACTTGATCAAAAAGAAGAATAGGAAGAAGAAGAAGAGGAAGAGCCAGAAGGTTATATTAATGACTGAAATTGCAGCACACTGGTTTTGTTTTGCAATAAAGAAAACAACAGCATCACACAGATAATGCGAATGCAATCTGGTGGCGCAGCGTGCTCTGCTCTGATGAGCGGTTGTTTTTGCCTTTCATTTGTGTAGAATCGCTAATATGGAGACCAGAGCCGCACGCGATGAGGACCCGCGATCGAGTTTGTTGTGTTGTGCATCTTCTGCCCGCGCAGGTTACTCGGCATCTGTTAGAGATTGGCGTTTGATGAGGGCTGGGGCTCGGTGCGCCCAGAGCGCATTTGCTCGGTCGAGGTGAGACTCCCTTTGATAATAATATACGATCCTTTGGCTCATCGCCTTTACCCTTGGTCTTATCCAAGACCCTCCCACTTGACTGGTGCCCTCTAATATCGGTGTACCACATCTACATGTGTATGCTGAACTCATCGGTGTACCATATCTACATGTGCATGCTGCACTCATCTGTGTACCATATCTACATGTGCATGGTGCACTCATCTGTGTACCACATCTACATGTGCATGGTGCACTCATCTGTGTACCACATCTACATGTGCATGGTGCACTCATCGGTGTACCACATCTACATGTGCATGGTGCACTCATCGGTGTACCACATCTACATGTGCATGGTGCACTCATCGGTGTACCATATCTACACGTGCATGGTGCACTCATCAGTACACCACATCTACATGTGCATGGTTCACTCATCTGTGTACCACATCTACATGTGCATGGTGCACTCATCGGTGTACCACATCTACATGTGCATGGTGCACTCATCAGTACACCACATCTACATGTGCACGGTGCACTCATCTGTGTACCACATCTACACGTGCATGGTGCACTCATCTGTGTTCCACATCTACACGTGCATGGTGCACTCATTGGTGTACCACATCGACACGTGCATGGTGTACTCATCTGTGTACCACATCTACACGTGCATAGTGCACTCATCGGTGTACCAGATCTACACGTGCATGGTGCACTCATCGGTGTACCAGATCTACACGTGCATGGTGCACTCATCGGTATATCACATCTACACGTGCATGGTGCACTCATCGGTGTACCACATCTACACATACATGGTGCACTCATCTGTGTACCACATCTATACGTGTATGGTGCACTCATCTGTGTACCACATCTACACGTGCATCGTGCACTCATCGGTGTACCACATCTACACGTGCATGGTGCACTTACATATCAGTGCACCACATCTACATGTGCATGGTGCACTCACATATCGGTGTACCATATCTACACGTGCATGGTGTACTCATCGGTGTACCACATCTACACGTGCATGGTGTACTCATCGGTGTACCATATCTACACGTGCATGGTGTACTCATCGGTGTACCACATCTACACGTGCATGGTGTACTCATCGGTTTACCACATCGACACGAGCACGGTGTACCACCCAAACCATCTACCAGATCTACAAGTTGTCATGTCCCCTTATTGGTGTATCACATTTACAAGTGGTGCACTCATTGGTGTACTACATGTACGTGTAGTGAGTGCTCTCTCCTCTCGGTACACCACATCGACACGACGAACAGCTGCCAAATTTGCTCGATGCACGTCTTGCCTTGTTTGGATTCGGGAATTAAGGAGCAGATGTTAATACCGCCTTTGATATCGTTTGATCTCGGAGGTTTGCTTTGTGATTTGCTCTCGAGGCTATGACGTCATACTTCGGCCACCAAGCGTCGGCCTGTCAATGGCAGAGACTCCATGATGACTGATGAGGTCCTTCTGGCTCAAGCTATGTTCAAGGAGCCCCATGACATATCCCCAATACTCCATCCTCAGAGTACAAATTTAGGAGGTGTATGGTGTCAAGTGGCTCAACGATGAAGAGGAGAAGGATGTAGACGTTAGGGCTGTTTAGGAGGAGACGGGCAAGGAGAGGTCGAGGCGGTCATGGCCGCGGGAGCCGGCAGCCGCGGCGCCAAGGGGCTGCGTTAAAGTGCGGCTTAACTCGGAGTCCTGGCAGGCGTTGGCAAAGGTCCATTTACTTCCACGGCCGTCCATGGCAACGCATCGGATCATTACTTGTGTAATGATGACTGCGGGGTAACAGAGTTGTCATGGCTGCCCGTTTCCCCCTCCCTACTCGGCTTGCTCTCCTCTTCTTCATGCTCCTTCTCGCTTGGAGACGCATGTCCTGCGTACATGGTGTGTTCACTGAGGGTCCACATAGTCCATGCGCTCATGGAGGATCCAACCGAGTCCATGCCCTCCTCCCACTTATACCTACTCCTTCTTTGTCATATCTCCTGTTCATTTATTTTAGCCTTTTCAAGGCAACTTGTTGGAGCCTGCCAGCCTGGTGTCGGCTTAGCGGTTAGGGTGCCGACCTAGCGGTTAGGGTGCCGGCTTAGCGGTTAGGGTGCCGACCTAGCGGTTAGGGTGCCGGCTTAGCGGTTAGGGTGCCGACCTAGCGGTTAGGGTGCCGGCTTAGCGGTTAGGGTGCCGACCTAACGGTTAGGGTGCCGGCTTAGCGGTTAGGGTGCCGGCTTAGCGGTTAGGCTGCCGGCTTAGCGGTTAGGGTGCCGGCTTAGCGGTTAGGGTGCCGGCTTAGCGGTTAGGCTGCCGGCTTAGCGGTTAGGGTGCCGGCTTAGCGGTTAGGGTGCCGGCTTAGCGGTTAGGGTGCCGGCTTAGCGGTTAGGGTGCCGGCTTAGCGGTTATGGTGCCAGCTTAGCAGTTACGGTGCCGACCTAGCGGTTAGGGTGCCGGCTTAACGGTTAGGGTGCCGGCTTAGCGGTTAGGGTGCCGACCTAGCAGTTAGGGTGCCGACTTAGCGGTTAGGGTGCCGGCTTAGCGGTTAGGGTGCCGACTTAGCGGTTAGGGTGCCGGCTTAGCGGTTAGGGTGCCGGCTTAGCGGTTAGGGTGCCGGCGTAGCGGTTAGGGTGCCGACCTAGCGGTTAGGGTGCCGGCTTAGCGGTTAGGGTGCCGACCTAGCGGTTAGGGTGCCGGCTTAGCGGTTAGGGTGCCGGCTTAGCGGTTAGGGTGCCGGCTTAGCGGTTAGGGTGCCGGATTAGCGGTTAGGGTGCCGGCTTAGCGGTTAGGGTGCCGGCTTAGCGGTTAGGGTGCCGGCTTAGCGGTTAGGGTGCCGGCTTAGCGGTTAGGGTGCCGGCTTAGAGGTTAGGGTGCCGGCTTAGCGCTTAGGGTGCCGGCTTAGCGGTTAGGGTGCCGGCTTAGCGGTTAAGGTGCCGGCTTAGCGGTTAGGGTGCCGGCTTTGCGGTTAGGGTGCCGGCTTAGCGGTTAGGGTGCCGGCTTAGCGGTTAAGGTGCCGGCTTAGCGGTTAGGGTGCCTGCTGGGGATACTCGGATCCTGGGTTTGAATCCAGGTCGATCACTGAATTAACACGGGGGTGGGGGGAGGGGGAGGGGTTGACTCAGCCTGTCATGATTTCCAAGGTCGGCAAATTGAGTAGCAGTTCACTGGTAATTCCCTGTGTGTCGCAAGAGTCGACTAACAGGGTTGGCGGCAGGAAGGGCATCCGGCCGTAAAACATTGCTTCAAAAAGGGGACCACGGTGCCCGAAAAAACAAACAAAAAACATTCCCCGCTCTGTGGGGAAAAATGGCCTCTAAAGGCAGTTCTTCTTTTTTCTCTTCAAGACAACTTGTTACCTCGTGCACACGAAGCTAAGAGCGGGTTTAAGCAATTGGTTAATGGCTGTCTGTCCATCCGTCCATCTGTCTGTCTTATGAGCTTGTGATTGTCAGTTTCATGATCGAGGAACAACTTCCTTAAATTGAATGTTATTTTTTCAACACAAATCGGAACATGAATGAATATGAAGGTAAGTCTTTCATTTTAGCGTACCTTGGCGCTGAATTAGTCTCAAACGCACATGTGCAGAGAATGAATGAATGAATGATCGTTTTAAGGCCATTTTCCCCACTGGAGCGGGGTTAGCCTTGCGGGCCCCATGACAATCATGGTTCCCTGTTTTGAGGCAATGTTTTTATGGCCCGATGCCCTTCCTGACGCCAAACCTTGGTCGCCTCTTACGATGTGCAGGGATACAGTGTACCTATTCTAAACCGGGGTACACACCGGGAGAGATGTACCAGGATGTACCGGTGTGTACCGGTGTACCCTGGATGTACCCCGGATGTACCGAATGTACCGGGAGAGAGGTGTGAGATAATTATCTTATTCTGTCTGCCTGGCAGGCGAACAAAATTGAAAATCATTCCAAACAGGAAACCTACTGTTTATAATGATGTCATAAAGGACACAAACAACAAGCACGAATAACTTATATTGTACGTTACGTAGAGTGATGTAATAGACACTGATTAAACGGTGGTAAAGCCGGATATTTTTTTTAATGCTTTTTAAACCTCTTTAAATCTTTATTTAAATAGAATTACATACTTGAGGGCTGTAGAAAACATATCGCCTTCATAATACTTCCAAGAACCCATGCAAGATATAGATATATAGCATTCGAGGGAGTGGCATGTATATAATGGTGAAGAAGAGGTCACCAATATGGGTATATGTACCATGCTGATTGACGCTGTGTTTGATGGTGATCAATAAAGCCTCCATCTCCTAAATTGCGACTCAACGTCGTTTTGTTACATTGTATAAGGGTGGTTGGTGTATAAGACTGCTTCAGGAGCTCTAAACTTCCCGAAATATTTTAAACCATCTTTAAAATCATTGTTTTATTCATATTGAAGGAGGGCCCTGCCATACTTCATTTTCCTCTTCGCGGATTCACTATCGTGATGAATGTATTGAGGCAAGGTTTGCGGATCCATAAAAAAACGATCAATGTTCTCAAATAATCGTGGGTTGGTGAACTATTGTACACCGCTCCTTTCCTATGCCATCTCCAGGCGCTGCATGATGTCAATGCCGGGCACCGAAGGGGGCCCGGTGATGACACGCGCTGAAAGGGAGTACTCGGTTTTCACTCCGGTTGTTTGTTTGTTTGTCTGGGCGATATCTCAGCCATCCTTTCAGCTGGGAAGCTGAAATTTCGGCACAATAGTGAGCACGTACTTTGGCAAAAACGTTATTTTTTGTTTTTTGATTAATCAATTACTTGATGAGTTACTTACAGTAATTATTATTGATTAATTAAGGACTGATTTATTTTCTTTCTCATCTGGGCAATATCTTGGGCACCTTTTGAGCTCGGAAGTTGATATTTCGACATGATAATGACCAAGTGATTTGGCTATAAAGGATATTTCCATTTATTGATTAATCAATTAATCGATTGTTTAATTATTCCATTGATGACTTCATTAATTGATTTTTTTTTAAATTACAGATTCGGGTGAAATTGTGGTGCTTTCGGTATTCTATTGTCTAATTGATTAATAATTTAATTATTTTACGATTATTATTTATTTATTTTCATTATTAATCACTTATTTATTTTCTTTCTCATCTGGGCAATATCTCAGGCACTTTTGAGCTAAGGAGCTAATATTCAGACATGACAGTGACCAAGTGATGTGGCTATCAAGGATATTTTTGTTTTATTGATTAATCGATCGATTTTTTTTATTGATTAGTCCATTAATCAATTAATTATTTTTTTCCCGATTACTGACTTATTTAATTAATTTTCAAACTTACATCTTCGGATGGAACACTGGTGGTTGAGGTATGCTATTAGCCTATTGCTTAAGAAATTATTTTACAATTACTGTTTATCGATTTAAATTATGCAATTAATCAAACAATTATTGTACGCCTCTCCCTCCCAATACCATCTCTATGTGCTGCACGGTGGTATCGCCGGGCGCATAAGGGGCCCCGGGAATGCCGCGTTGGAGGATGTTATTTGTTTATTTGGCATGGGGGTGGTGCACTTTGAATGTATCTGTACTTGTCTTGTTTTCCAGATTTATTCCCAAATTAACATGGGCCGTCAACACAATAACAACCCCCAAACCTCCCAACATCGTCACCATAAACACGTCTTTATCTTTACCATCATCAACATCATCATAGCATTATTGGATCAAGCTTATCATCATTATTATGATAGGTAAGTTTCATTATCTTAATTTTTGAAAATAAACTTTATGATTTTATTTTCTTCATTCAGAAAAGTAAGCCTGGTGGTGGCTTAAAGGTTCATGGTTAAGGTGGTTGGCTTAAGGTCGTGCAGTTGAATAATACCGGGTGGGTTGACTCAACCTGTCATCATTCTGAGGTTGGCAAAATGAGTATCAGCTTACTGGAAACGGGGCACTGCATCAGCAACACAGCAGCACTCCCAACATTGATGCAACCAGCAGACACAGGCTGCATACAAAATAATCATGAAACTCAATGAAATCAACTTTGTTTTATGTTTCCAAAAACTCTTTTATTCATGAAAATAAATAGCACAAAAAATCCATAAGCATGTTAATTAAGGGTGCAGTTTGGGCAAATTTCAGAGCTGCAATCGCTAACACTAAGTTTGTATATACTTGAAAACTGTGTGAGGTATTGTGTTCTATCAAGTCTCTAGTTTGTTTATGCTTTTGTAACTGCTTGGGACCCTCGTGCTCCTCTTTATTGATGACTCGACATCCTTCACTTGCGTGTATTGCTGGGGACCCAGCATTGGCACACCATGGATAATCTGACTCCATCATGTCTTGACTCCAATGAGTTTTTTTGTTTTTTTTTGTATACAAGATCGAGGCTCGTGTAAGAGCTAACATTAATCACAAAAAAAAAACTGACAAATAAAACTTGATAAAGGGAGCAGGAGACAATATGGGGAGAGAGAGGGAAGCACACAAGTACAACAGTAGAGAACAGGGACATCGGGAGATCTGCGGGAGGGAGAGGGCTTGGGGGGACGAGGTATGGGAAAGGGGGTGGGGGGGGGGGTGGGAAAGGTATAAAACACATGGACACTTCTAGGTCTTCCAGGAAAGAAGTCGGTATTTCAAAAATGTGGATGGGGGATGAATTAACGGGGGTAGAAAAGATCAAGGTTTTGGATCGGGGAAGATAAGAGATGGTGGTGAACAGCTGTTTTAAAGACCTGAAGGGAGGAGTGGGATTGAAGAGAGTGGGGGAGTTTGTTCCAGAGGCGGGAGAAAAGAGGAATGAAGGAGTGAAGGTGAGCAGAGAGCCTAGATTTTGGCAGTTTAACCATAAGAGGGTTGCTGACAGATCTTGTGCGACCTGTAGGAGTATTTGGGGGACAGAGCACAGACAGAGCTGGGGGAGCAAGGCCGGAGAGGAGTCGGTAGAAGACAAAGACCACCAACCTGCCTGCGGTGAGTGAGAGAGTGAAAGGCCCTCGGAGTTAGCGTCATCGCAGGAGATTCCAATGATTCTGAAAGCTTTGGTTTCAACAGCGTGAAGCCGAGCTAGGTGTGAGGCAGGAGCACCAGGCCAGAGAGGAGAGCAGTATTTCATTGTTCTGCGGATGAAAGCCTTGTACGTGGTGAGGAGCTCAGGTGTGCCAAGGAAGGACTTCGCACGACGGAGGATGCCCAGTCGGCGACTGGCTTTGGAGGCCAGATTGGAAATGTGGTTTTCCTGGGAAAGATCATGGCAGATAGTGAGACACAAAAGCTTGAGTGACAGAACTTCTTCAAGAGGATTGTTGAGAAAGTAGATGGGAGGGTGGTCCAGTCAGTCTTTTTGGAGAGACTTAGTGAAAATGTGAGATTTGTCCGGATTGAAAGACACGTTCCACTTGTTTGACCAGTCTGTGATTTTGTCCAGGTCTGCAGAGAGTGAGGAGGCTGCAGACTGCCGATCTGAGGGATGAGGTATGGAGCGGCAGAGAGTGGAGCCATCAGCAAAGAGAAGTTGTTGTTGGGATTTGTTGAAGTTGGGGGTCCACAAAGGGCCTAATGGTCGCTTATTGATTAGGAATCTCAAAATAATTTCCTGCTGTTTATTCTCCGCTTTTCGCCTTCGTCTTCGATTTCACTTTCTCTTGCAAAACTGATTGTTGACTGGAGGTTTGTAATGCACTTTACACCAATCATTTGAGTGTAAAAATCAGCATGTAGATTTTGTTAAATGTTAGACCCAGCATGTAGATTTTGTTAAATGTTAGACCCAGCATGTAGATTTTGTTAAATGTTAGACCCAGCATGGAAATTTTGTTAAATGTTAGACCCAGCATGTAGATTTTGTTAAATGTTAGACCCAGCATGGAGATTTTGTTAAATGTAGATTAGTTGAATGTTAGACCCAGCATGTAGATTTTGTTAAATGTTAGACCCAGCATGTAGGTTTTGTTAAATATAGATTAGTTGAATGTTAGACCCACCATGTAGATTTTGTTAAATGTTAGACCCAGCATGGAGATTTTGTTAAATATAGATTAGTTGAATGTTAGACCCAGCATGTAGATTTTGTTAAATGTTAGACCCAGCATGTAGGTTTTGTTAAATATAGATTAGTTGAATGTTAGACCCACCATGTAGATTTTGTTAAATGTTAGACCCAGCATGGAGATTTTGTTAAATGTTAGACCCAGCATGTAGATTTTGTTAAATGTTAGACCCAGCATGTAGGTTTTGTTAAATATACATTCGTTGAATGTTAGACCCACCATGTAGATTTGTTAAATGTTAAACCCAGCATGTAGATTTGTTAAATGTTCGATTCAGCATGTATATTTTGTTAAATTTTAGACCCAGCATGTCGATTTTGTTAAATGTTAAACCCAGCATGTAGATTTGTTGAATGTTAGACCAAGCATGTAGATTTGTTAAATGTTAGACCAAGCATGTCGATTTGTTGAATGTTAGACCCAGCATTTAGATTTTGTTAAATGTTAGACCCAGTATGTAGATTTTCTTAAATGTCAGACCCAGCAAGTAGATTTGTTAAATGTCAGACCCAGCATATAGGTTTTGTTAAATGTCAGACTCAGCATGTAGATTTGTTAAATGTCAGACCCAGCATGTAGGTTTTGTTAAATGTCAGACCCAGCATGTAGATTTGTTAAATGTCAGACCCAGCCCGTAGATTTTGTTAAATGTCAAACTCAGCATGTAGATTTTGTTAAATGTCAGACCCAGCATGTCGATTTTGTTGAATGTTTGACCCAGCATGTAGATTTTGTTAAATGTCAGGCCCAGCATGTAGATTTGTTAAATGTCAGACCCAGCATGTAGATTTTGTTAAATGTCAGACCCAGCATGTAGGTTTTGTTAAATGTCAGGCCCAGCATGTAGATTTGTTAAATGTCAGACCCAGCATGTAGATTTTGTTAAATGTTAGACCCAGCATGTAGGTTTTGTTAAATGTCAGGCCCAGCATGTAGATTTGTTAAATGTCAGACTCAGCATGTAGGTTTTGTTAAATGTCAGACCCAGCATGTAGATTTGTTAAATGTCAGACCCAGCATGTAGATTTGTTAAATGTCAGACCCAGCATGTAGATTTTGTTAAATGTCAGACCCAGCATGTAGATTTTGTTGAATGTTTGACCCAGCATGTAGATTTTGTTAAATGTCAGACCCAGCATGTAGATTTGTTAAATGTTAGACCCAGCATGTAGATTTTCTTCAATGTCAGACCCAGCCCGTAGATTTTGTTAAATGTCAGACCCAGCATGTAGGTTTTGTTAAATGTCAGACCCAGCATGCATATTTGGTAAATTTTAGACCCAGCATGTAGAATTGTTAAATGTTAGACTCAGCATGTAGATTTTGTTAAATGTTAGACCAAGCATGTAGATTTGTTGACTGTTAGACCCAGTATGTAGATTTTGTTAAATGTTAGACCCAGCATCTAGATTTTGTTAAATGTTAGACCCAGCATGTAGATTTTGTTAAATGTTAGACCCAGCATGTAGATTTTGTTAAATCTTAGACCCAGCATGTAGGTTTTGTTAAATGTCAGACCCAGTATGCATATTTGTTAAATTTTAGACCCAGCATGTAGAATTGTTAAATGTTAGACTCAGCATGTAGAATTGTTAAATGTTAGACCCAGCATGTAGATTTTGTTAAATGTTACACCCAGCATCTAGATTTTGTTAAATGTTAGACCCAGCATGTAGATTTTCTTCAATGTCAGAACCAGCCCATATATTTTGTTAAATGTCAGACCCAGCATCTAGATTTTGTTAAATGTCAGACCCAGCCCATATATTTTGTTAAATGTCAGACCCAGCCCATATATTTTGTTAAATGTCAGACCCAGCATGTAGGTTTTGTTAAATGTCAGACCCAGCATGTAGATTTTGTTAAATGTCAGACCCAGCATGTAGATTTTGTTAAATGTCAGACCCAGCATGTAGATTTGTTAAATGTCAGACCCAGCATGTAGGTTTTGTTAAATGTCAGACCCAGCATGTATATTTGTTAAATGTTAGACCCAGCATGTAGATTTTGTTAAATGTCAGACCCAGCCCATATATTTTGTTAAATGTCAGACCCAGCATCTAGATTTTGTTAAATGTCAGACCCAGCCCATATATTTTGTTAAATGTCAGACTCAGCATGTGGGTTTTGTTAAATGTCAGACCCAGCATGTATATTTTGTTGGATGTTAGACACAGCACATACATTTTGTTGGATGTTAGACCCAGCACATACATTTTGTTGGTTGTTAGATACAGCACGTACATTTTGTTGGATGTTAGACCCAGCACATACATTTTGTTGGTTGTTAGATACAGCACGTACATTTTGTTGGATGTTAGACACAGCACATACATTTTGTTGGATGTTAGACACAGCACATACATTTTGTTGGTTGTTAGACCCAGCACATACATTTTGTTGGATGTTAGACACAGCACATACATTTTGTTTAGTTGTTTGTCTCAGCACATACATTTTGTTGGTTGTTAGACACAGCACATACATTTTGTTCGAAGTTAGACACAGAACATACATGCTGTTTTTTAATGCTTTTTTTGCATAAAGATCGAGGCTCGTGAAAGAGCTAACATTAATCACACAAAAATTCAAACCAACACATAAAACAAATAATAAGGGGGGCGGGAAACAAGATGGGGAGAGAGGGGGAAGGACACAAACACAACATTTGAGAGCAGGGACATCGAGAGATCTGTGGGAGGGAGAGGGCTTTGTGGGAGGTGGGAGAGGTATAAAACATATGGACACTGCAAAGACTTCCAGGAAAGAAGTTGGAATTTCAAAAAAGTGGATCTGGGGTGAATTAACGGGGGTAGAAAAGATCAAGGTTTTGGATGGGGGAAGATAAGATATGGTGGTGAACAGTTGTTTTAAAGACCTGGAGGGAGGAGAGGGATTGAAGAGAGTGAGGGAGTTTGTTCCAGATGCCGGAGTAAAGAGGAATGAAGGAGTGAAGGTGAGCAGAGAGTCTTGATTTTGGCAGTTTAACCATAAGAGGGTTGCTGGCAGATCTTGTGCGACGTGTTGGAATATTTTGGGGAGAGAGCACAGAGAGAGCTGGGGGAGCAAGGCCGGAGAGGAATCGGTAGAAGACAGAAAGACCACCAACCTGCCTGCGGTGAGTAAGTGAAAGGCCCTCGGAGTTAACTTCATCGCGGGAGATTCCAAGATTTTGTTTAGTTGTTAGTCTCTGCACATAGATTTTGTTGGATGTGAGACCCAGCACATACATTTTGTTGGATGTGAGACCCAGCACATACATTTTGTTGGTTGTTAGACCCAGCACATACATTTTGTTGGATGTGAGACCCAGCACATACATTTTGTTGGTTGTTCGACCCAGTACATACATTTTGTTGTTGATTAAATGTATTTTTTCATTTATTTCTCATCTTTTGTTTGATGATGAGGTTTAAGAGGATCATGTTTTTCATTTGACCTCTTGAAAACCTCGAGTGATAATGCTCAAGTTTACCGACTGTGTATTTGTGTGGTCGATGACTAGTGTGTCCTCGTTCATTGTCGAATTGATAACTCATCTTACTCATGAAGCCTAGCATCGATCTGCATTGGCAGACAGGTAGAACACCGGGAGGAATGAACAGAACGTCAATCGGAATTTGCGAACCACTGTGGGAAACAAGAAGCTGACGTTTCCGGCATTAACACATTTGTCTGCAATTTTGCTCCAACGAATGGTTATCATCCAAAATGTGACTTTCTCCTTTGTTTCCCAAGGCGGTTAGCTTACTTCGAACCACCTTCCGTTGCTTCCCTCAATTGTTTTCCCATTCTATACACAGTTGTGATTGATCATTTGTTGTAATCAGCTTTTACCATTAAAAGGATTTCCAAAACGTGTAGTTATTCACCGATTGTTTTATTGATTATGTCTTTAAATCACTGAATGTTTCATCGATTATGTCTTCAAATCACTGATTATTTTATCGATTAGGTCTTTTAGATCCTAACAAATCTCACTCTCTTACTATGTCTCTCCGAAAAGATCGACTGGACAACCCTCCCATCTACTTTCTCAACAATCCTCTCCAAGAAGTTCTGTCGCTCAAGCTTTTGGGTCTCACTATCTGCCATGATCTTTCTTGGGAAAACCACATTTCCAAGCTGGCCTCCAAAGCCAGTCGCCGACTGGGCATCCTCCGTCGTGCGAAGTCCTTCCTCGGCACACCTGAGCTCCTCACCACATACAAGGCTTTCATCCGCAGCTCAATGGAATACTGTTCTCCCCTATGGGCTGGTGCCCCTGCCTCACACCTGGCTCGGCTTCACGCTGTTGAATCCAAAGCTTTCAAAATCTTTGGAATCTCCCGCGATGAAGCTATCTCTGAGGGCCTTTCACTCACTCACCGCAGGCAGGTAGGTGGTCTTTCTGTCTTCTACCGACTCCTCTCCGGCCTTGCTCCCCCAGCTCTCTCTGTGCTCTGTCCCCCAAATATTCCTACAGGTCGCACAAGATCTGCCAGCAACCCTCTGATGGTTAAACTGCCGAAATCTCGGCTCTCTGCTCACCTTCACTCTTTCATTCCTCTTTTCTCCTGCCTGTGGAACAAACTCCCACACTCCCTTCAATCCCTCTCCTCCCTCCAGGTCTTTAAAACAGCTGTTCACCACCATCTCTTATCTTCCCCCATCCATAACCTTGATCTTTTCTACCCCCACTAATTCACCCCAGATCCACCTTGTTTGAAATTCCAACTTCTTTCCTGGAAATCCTGGCAGTGTCCGTATGTTTATACCTCTCCCACCCCCCCCCCCCCTTCACATGCCTCCCCCCCAAAGCCCTCTCCCTCCCACAGATCTCTCGATGTCTCCATGTCTCTCGGTCCCTGCTCTCAAATGTTGCGTTTGTGTCCTTCCCCCTCTCTCCCCATCTTGTCTACCGCTCCCGATGTTATTTGTTTTATGTGTCTGTTTGTCTTTCTGTGTGATTAATGTTCGCTCTTTCACGAGCCTCGATCTTGTATACAAAAAAAGAAAAAAAAGAAGAAAAAAAAAAGAAAGATCACTGAATGTTTTATCGATTACTAGCAGAAGTACCCGGCGTTGCCGGGCGGCGGAGGGGGGGTTTGGGGGTGGGAATGGGGTGAGGGGGGAGGAAGGGAAGGGGAGGGGGAAGGGGAAGGGGGAGGGAGGAGGAGGGAGGGAGAATGGGGGGGGTGGAGGGGGTAGGGGGTAAGGGAGGTAAGGGAGGGGTGGGGACAGGGGGAGGGGAATGGGGTGGGAGGAGGGAAGGGGGGAGGGGGGGAGGAAGGGAAGGAAAGGGGTTCATCACCTTTTCATTAAATATATGCTGGTAAATGTGGCGTTCGTCCCGTTTCTGCATTCAGTGTGATGCGGAACAGGAAGAAGAAGAAGCCGTACTACCAACTTCATACACTTCCGGAATTGTTTGATTTATTTGTGTTCAAATGTCTGGTGATTGTTTTGTATTTCTTTATGTGAATGTGTACTTGTATATAACTGTCATTAATTTTAAAAGGCTTCGGCACTATGGAGCGATTATTATTTTTTAACTCTAAAAAAACGATCTTCTCTTTTCAAAATGTTTTTTTTTTGGCCTAAAACACTCCCAAGCACTCACTGATGAACCTCTGAAAGTTTGACGAAGATCCGTTCAGCCATCTCTGAAGAAAATGGCGACAGACAGACAGACAGACAGACAGACAGACATCTCTCTTATATAGTCGATGTCTTCAAATCACTGATTGTTTTATCGATTAGTTCTTTAAATCACTGATTGTTTTATCGATTAGGTCTTTAAATCCCTGATTGTTTTATCAATTAGGTCTTTAAAGCACTGATTGTTTTATCGATTAGGTCTTTAAAGCACTGATTGTTTTACCGATTTGGTCTTGAAAGCACTGATTGTTTTATCGATTATGTTTCAATCACCAATTGTTTTATAGATTAGGTATCTAAATCACCGATTGTTTTATGGATTAGGTATCCAAATCACCGATTGTTTTATAGATTAGGTATGTAAATCACCGATTGTTTTATAGATTAGGTATCTAAATCACCGATTGTTTTGTAGATCAGGTATCTAAATCACCGATTGTTTTTTAGATTAGGTATCTAAATCACCAATTATTTTGTAGATTAGGTATCTAAATCACCGATTGTTTTGTAGATTAGGTATCTAAATCACCAATTGTTTTGTAGATTAGGTATCTAAATCACCGATTGTTTTATAGATTAGGTATCTAAATCACCGATTGTTTTACAGATTAGGTATCTAAATCACCGATTGTTTTGTAGATTAGGTATCTAAATCACCGATTGTTTTATAGATTAGGAATCTAAATCACCGATTGTTTTGTAGATTAGGTATCTAAATCACCGATTGTTTTGTAGATTAGGTATCTAAATCACCAATTGTTTTGTAGATTAGGTATCTAAATGACCGATTGTTTTGTAGATTACATATCCAAATCACCGATTGTTTTGTAGATTAGGTATCTAAATCACCGGTTGTTTTGTAGATTAGGTATCTAAATCACCGATTGTTTTATAGATTAGATCTGATCCATCCTGTCGTTTAAAAATTGAAGCTTCATTTGGGCCCGAAGTTTGCTCATGATCAAGAGGAGATAAATATTTGTGCTGGAATCATGAAGAATGAAACATTGATGAGAATTAAATTGTGGTATCACCATAATGTTTCTGTTTGCTCAGTCTTATACAAGAGTGAATAGTTGAATGAAGCAAGCGGGTCTTGGTGAAGGGAAAGTAGTTCGTACCTTGTTAGGCCTTGTTTGTTCTAACTCTACTGACCCGCTCACAAGCCACAGGCAATCAACACATCGGTGGTGACGACAAAATCTTTCATCAAAGCCAATCACCGGCCGATGCTTAGAAAGCACAAATGCTGGATTGATCTTTAGGGGGACTCTTTTTAGTGGCGGTTCATCAGTTTCCTGACCCGCACTTCCATACGTCTCTATTCAGCCCCAATCCATTTTCAACTCCACGGTTCCTACCCCCTCCCCATCCCAAACCCCCAATCCATTCTGATTCAAGTGCCTGCTACTCTCTCCCAATCCATTCTCAACTCCACACGTCCTCTTTCCCAATCCATTCTGAGTTGCATGCCACCTCCTCTCCCCCAATCCATTCCGAACTCCATGCCTCCTTCTCCTCCTCCCTCTCCCCCAATCCATTCTCAACTCCACAGTCCTCTTTTTCACAATCCATTCTGAGTTGCATACCACCTCCTCTCCCCCAATCCATTCTGACCTGCATGCCTCCTTCTCCTCCTCCCTCTCCCCCAATGCACCCCTCCGGCCTTCGACAGAACCCTCCATCGCCCCAGTTTGTTCAGTCAGCCCAGCCCATTCGTCATTCCCAGTCTGCTTTGCCCTGCACGGCAAATGCGGCTTCGGCCAAGGAGCAGGATCATCGTCCGTGGCTTACAGATCACGAACACCTCCTCACAATGGACTCTGCGTGTCCACATAGACCTTCGGCGAACTTTCCCGGGATAAGATGGCACGTTGCTCGTACGGCCCGTTTGCCCCTGGATTCGTGTCTCGGATTTACTTCGCATTCACTCGGCCGTACGAATCAGTAAATAGGTAAAGTGTTTGTGTAAAGCTTACAAATGTCACTTGCTTTGGCGTCACCACGTGTCCATTCGTTGTGTTTGCGCATTGATCGCGGTGGAAACAACATTTCTGAGTTAACGTTTTAATAACTCAACAATTCGAGATTGACAGCAGCTTTTCTTTCCCATTCAGTGCCTCGTGGCACAAAGGTGCTTCCGTGCGTGGTGTGAGCTACCTTACACAAGATGAATGCGGTATTGCGGTGGTACATTAACCCCAGCTGTAGGTGAGTTCCAGCAAGGCCAGGTGACATCATCGATTGAACATTTCAATGACGACAAAAGCCACGAAATGTAACCGGCCACGAGTTAGTTCGATCGTCCACATTAACCACTTATTTAATGGGCTCCTGGAAAAACAACCACCAAGAAGGCGCTGGTCTATCGCTTCAAACAGCGCGTCGGGTGGTTCTTGCAATTTGCGCAATTCCGTTTGGAAAAGTAGAACCTTCGTGTGAACAAAGTTTTTTTTTTTTTTTTTCTTCCTTTTGGATGATCGTGACGTCACGGAAAGCATCGGAATGATGAGCTCGTGCTTCAGAGAGAACACCTGGCCTTGCAGAGCGGTGACGCACCTTGTCTTTCATCCGGTAACACCTTTACAATGCAAACGGCCCTTAAATGGTTCCCTCATTGTCATGTAATGCGTTTAAATTGCAATTCGATTTATTGACGATAAGACTATTTAACATTAATCGCATGATTCCAAACTGCTCGTTAGTTTGCAAATTACAATAGCTTCTTCTGTTTACGCAAGATCCGTGTACGTGTGCATCACGTGACCGTGCAGCCCGCAGGTGCACACGGCTCCTGTCATCGGGCCCTGGAGCCTCGGTCGATATCCAAGCTCCGCTCGAAGGACCAAATCGAGACGGAAATTCCCATCCGAGCACTTCCAAGCGCAAATGAACAGGGAGGAGCACGGCGAAGGAAGGCGTAAAACGTGACCTCGTACTCGTACATGGTATCGTGCTCAGCACGCACACAAAGCGAGACAGAAAGGAAATGTCGATGTCGTTCGTTGACCGTTTTTTTCCTTTCCAACTTCAGAATGTCTTATCAAAGTCGAACGATTTCGCTCTCTCGGATTCGTCGACACAACGGCTTGGCCTGGTTTTCGTTCCCATCTGAGCGCGCAGCTCAGGACGCCGGGATCGCAGGTAAAAAATCCGAGATCTCCAACGATGCACAAACAATGTCCAGGTAATTCATGCACAATAGCACCTTCATCGTCCACGCCGTGTAACATACAAACTGGTGTACCAGGTGTAAATTCAAACGTGTTTAAATGCAGACAGACAAGGTAGAGCTTTAAAAGAGGACGGGTAGTAAATTTTCCTCGACGGAAGTAAACTTTGCACGTTATAGTTTACCTGTCCGTCCAATCCTAATCGATCTTGTGCGGATCTACATCATTAGCATACTTATCTTCCTCGACGGTTCTTTCGAACGCCGTAAATGAATTTAATCACCTTACATCTAATAGACATTGTGTAAATGCAATGAATGTAAACGAAGACCTTTTGTGATTAATTGCGCAATCAGCGGTGGAATTACGGATGATCAGCCACGTCAGACAAAGGAAAATGGCCGGGCCTGGATGACAGCCTTGTACCGAGGGTGTGATGCTCAAACCTCTTCGGAAATACAACTTCCTGTGCTTTATCAATTTTTAAAAAACAACAATCGATAATTTCCTCCATTTCACCATCAAATGTTCCTCCACAATTAATTGATTGGACTTGTGCTTGTCCTCTTAGAATGGTTCAAATTTCAGTTTGACATGTCTTTACACATATGATGATTTAGTGTATATAACATAGACCGACAATCGTTGACAAACTTTTAAGCCAATTTTTGCTTCTTTTTTTTTTAGCAAATAAACTTTTAATCCAAAACAGAAATCTAATAATTGTTTTCTGTTCCGCCCTCCTTGTAACATAATTTGCCGCCATCTTGATTTTGAGCACATGAGTTGAAGTGAGGTAAGAAAAAAACGTGGTCACGGACACGGCTGGCAGGATAGCCTAGAGATGTGCCAACTTACCTGCTGTGAGCTGTCCATCCTGGGTTTGAATATGGACCCAGGTATACACTCTCATGCTGGTGTTCCGCACGCAGGGTCAGGTGTTCCATGTTCCATGTTACGTGTTACGTGCCGTCCTTCGGGTGGAGGACATTAAGCTGGAGGACCCATGGGCTGCTAGGACTGGTGATTTTAAAATCCCACAATGTATTTCGTTGAAGAGTAGAGGATTTTTCACCAGCACTCCGAACAAATTGCTGCAAAAATCACTTTCAGCTGAACGTGCTGTCTGGCCATCCGGTTCGTGAAAGACGTGGGACGAAAACCTTTGCAGTCAACCCAACGAGGTAGTGAGAATCTGTGCTTTTGAAGAGGTCATCAACTGTAAAGATAGATTCCCTCAAAATGATTAATCTACTTGTACATTATTCTTCCCTTTTACAAATTCCAGGTCAAATTTGAACCAATCTTGTTGTTTTTCATTTTTTAAGCAAATTTGCATATCTGGGGATTAACAATAAATAAACAAATAAATAAATAACAAGACAAAACACGCCCGAGTCGTTTCATTCGCCAAATTCATCAATTCAAAACAAAATTGGCGAAGGAGGGATTGAAAAGATGAGGAATTGCAATTCAATAAGTGACGTAACAAAGGTCAATGTCAGTAAATCTTGTTTTTTAATTCTGTAAAAGGGTTTTCAATGGAAATTGGGAAGATAGTGAATTGATCTGTGTGTGTGTGTGTGTGTGTGTGTGTGTATGTGTGTGTGTGTGTGTGTGTGTGTGTGTGTGTGTGTGTGTGTGTGTGTGTGTGTATATATATGTATGTATATATATATATATATATATATGTATGTATGTATGTATGTATATATATGAATATATATATATATATGTATGTATGTATGTATATATATGAATATATATATATATATATATATGTATGTATGTATGTATATATATGAATATATATATATATATATATGTATGTATGTATGTATATATATGAATATATATATATATATATGTATGTATGTATGTATATATATGAATATATATATATATATATATATATGTATGTATGTATGTATATATATGAATATATATATATATATATATATGTATGTATGTATGTATATATATGAATATATATATATATATATGTATGTATGTATGTATATATATGAATATATATATATATATATATGTATGTATGTATGTATATATATGAATATATATATATATATATATATATGTATGTATGTATGTATACAACAACAACAACATGCATTTTAAGGCAATTTTCCCTGCTAGAGCGGGGGTTAGCCTTGCGGTCCCCATGACAATCTTCTCCATTTTGCCCTATTTTCTGCATCTCTCCTTGTTAACCCCCTTCCCCGCATTTCTTCTTCCACCATCTTTAGCCAAGTCTTTCTCGGTCTTCCCCGTCCTCTACTTCCTTCTACATTAACTTCCATCACTCTTCTCAACCAGTCACTTTCATCCTTCCTCAATACATGACCAAACCATCTCAACCTGTTCCTCTTCACAGCATCAATCACAGGCAATATTCCCATCATCTTTCGCAATTCATCATTTGTCCTCCTCTCTCTCAACGATACTCCGCACATCCATCGAACCATTCGCATTTCCACCCTTTCCAGCCTTCGTTGCTGCTCTACGTTCATTACCCATGTCTCGCTCCCATAAATCATAACACTTCTCACACATGCAGCATACACCTTTCCCTTCAGCTTCAGCGACACTCTCCTCCTCATCAGCACGCCACTCAGTTCCCGAAACTTCTTCCATGCACATCTCACTCGAGCAACCGTTGCCGAGTCTGATCCACCTTCTCCATTCAGCATGTCTCCGAGGTAGCAGAATGTTTTCACACCTTCCAGCTTCACGCCATCTCCAAGATCCAACTCAACATTTCCTCCATCTGCAGCTCCCTCTGCGCACACCTTACATTTGAATGTAGCTGCCACACTGGTTAATGACCCTCTCAGACCACTACATTTTTGATGAACCCACTCAGCGCACATTGTACACTGAATGGAGTTCATTCCGACACCCTTCCTGCACACAGCACACGGCCACTTCCCAGTTCTTTCCACCTCACCACATGCTTTACCACTTGCCATCACCTTTGTCTTTCCGATATTCACCTTCAGACCTTTTGTCTCCATACATTCCTTCCACTTGTTCATCTTTTCCTTCAGTCCATCCATACTTTCCGCAATCAACACCAGATCATCTGCATACAACAACTCCCACGGTAAACCCTCCTTTACGTTCTGAGCCAGCACCTCCATCACAGCTACAAATAGTAGTGGACTTAGTACCGACCCCTGATGCACTCCCACCTTCACCTCAAACTCACCACTGTTCCCGTCCTTCGTCCTTACAGCTGTGCGTGCTCTTTTGTACATTGCCATCACTACTCTGATCAACCATTCCTCCACTCCTAACTTCCTCAATGCCCATGTCAATACTTTGCGTGGAACCCTATCGAATGCTTTCTCCAGATCAACAAACCCAAAAAACAACTTCTTCCTCTTATCCATGTACTTCTCCTGCAACTGCCTCACAATGAAAAGCGCATCTGTCATTCCTCTTCCTGGCATAAATCCAAACTGCATTTCGTCGATCTTCACTTTCTTCCTTATCCTCCTTTCCAACACCCTTTCCAATACCTTCATTCCATGCTCCAATAACTTTATCGCTCGGTACGAGCCACACTCCAGAGGGCCACCTTTCCCCTTGTATAGAGGGACGAGGGTACTCAATTCCCAATCCACTGGAATGCGGCCTTCTTTCACCACCAGATTACAGATCTCTGTCATTCTCTTCACACCCCAACTTCCTGCTGCCTTCAACATATCTCCCACAACTCCCGTCGGCCCTCCCGCTTTTCCACTCTTCATTGCTTTTATCGCTTCCTCAACTTCCTTCTCAGTTATCTTCTCTGCCGGTCCTAAAACTGGGTTACTCTCTATGTTGCCATCCCATTCATTCTCTGTATTCAACAGCATTTCCATATATCTTTTCCATCTTCCTTTAATTCCATCTGGGTCGACAACGATTTGTCCCACTTCATCCTTCAAGCAACTCACCCCCATCACATCACACCTCTCTTTCGCTATGTGCTTTGCAATCCTGAATACTGCTTTCTGACCCTCTTCCGAATCCAAGCGTTCTCCGAACATTTTCCTACATGCCTCCTGCGCCTTTGCTACCTTTAGTCCGCAATGAAGAGGACAGCTCACAGTCAGTACTTACTTTTTACACATGCGAAATTTGCATTTATGTTTATTTAAATTATACAATGGACTTCATAATGTAAATGTTTCATGATATTTGATATATTATATCACCTTTATCCATCAATATTGTTGAAATGAAGATCAAATAGCTGTATGTTGAAATATGTTGAAAAAGTCAAAACTTTACATGGGGTGTACTTACTTTTTCACGTGACTGTATATGTGTATATATATGTATATATATATATATATGTATGTACGTATATATATATATATGTATGTATATGTGTTTGTATATATATAAATATATGTATGTATGTATATATGTACGTACAGACTTGGCATTTAATATGGAATATTTTTTTTGTCGGGGTGAACTTACTTTTCAAGATGACATAGAACCAAAAGTTCATTGGAATTATGTTGAAATTATTCTAGTTTTGTTAATGTGACCTTCAAAAGAAACGAAAACCATATTTGACATTTCAAAGCAAATAAATTGATCCTTGAAAGTGATGCAAACTGATATCGAACTCAATTCATGGACAGTACTGTGTTAAACTTCTGTACATTTTCCAGAAGTATCTCTTTATTTTGCACATTAGCCAAAAATTTTTTTAACAAAAACAAAAGTTAAATTATGACTGGGATTACGGACAGTAAAATTACAGTTCAGTACTTCGTGTAACCCCCACGAGCATTCAGGAGAGCACGTACACGTTGAGGCATGTTGTTCCTGAGATTTGCCAAGGTTTGGACAGGAATCGCTTGCCATGCAGTGACAATAGCCTGCTGCAATTCACGCACAGAAGTCGGCTGCTGGTCCAGGTTGTCGACTTGACGTGTTAATTATGCCCACACGTTCTCTATCGGATTCATATCCAGGGACATGGCAGGCCACTCCATATGCTCTACACCACGGTCAGCAAGAAAGTGTTGGATCATGCGAGCATGATGAGGCCGTGCATTGTCATCTTGGAAGACAAAGTTTCCTCGACAGGCTGCATGAGCAAATGGAAGCAATGTTTCTTCCAGAATGGCCCTGTACTTGAACTGGTTAAGGTTTCCATTCAGAACAACCAGGTCAGTTTTGCCCCCTGCATGAAAAGCAGCCCAAACGGTCATCCTACCACTTCCAGCTTTGACTCTTGGCACTATACAATCTTCGTTGTAGGCTTCATGCACTTGTCTGCGCATTCAGAGGCGGCCATCTTGACGATAGACCAGAAATCTAGACTCGTCACTGAAGATCACGTCATTCCAGTGTCCTGGCTGCCATTGACGGTGCTCTCTGGCCCACTGCAATCGGCGCTGGCGCTGTTGTCTGGTCAGGCGTGGCTTTCTCAGGGGACGCCTGGCACGATAGCCTGCTTGAACCAGTCGTTGGTTGACGAGCCTTCTGGATACAGGCACATTTGTCAGTTGTTGCCACTCAGCCATCATCCGATTAGCTGACTTGGTGCGGCCATTGCGGACTAACCGGTGCAGCTGACGATCATCCCTCCTTGCAGTACTGCGGGGACGTCCTGGCCTCGGGATTGGAGTAGGGACACCCC